>NC_085012.1:27676445-27981445 GCF_963854185.1 Sardina pilchardus
TGCAAATCAGTCAGCGATGGCATTATACTCAAACACACATTGTGCGTGTGTGTGTGTGTGTGTGTGTGTGTGTGTGTGTGTGTGTGTGTGTGTGTGTGTGTGTCCACTTAGTGTTGGGTCATTACAGGGAGACCCAATGTATCACAGATGACAAACAGAACGTGACAGATAGGACAAGCCTGAGAGAGATTGAGAGTTGTGTCACCTGCTCAAACACACACACACACACACACACACACACACACACACACACACACACACACACACTATCTCTCTCTCTCTCACACACACACACACACACACACACACACACACACACACACACTATCTCTCTCTCTCTCACACACACACACACACACACTATCTTTCTCTCTCACACACACACACACACGTCATGAAATGAATTTTAAAAATATTGCATGACTAAAAAGACTGGATGTGTATGTGGATGTGTAAGGAAAATATAGAATATAGACTATTTTGAATATAAAAATAAGTTAAAAACATGACATAATTTGACCAATGACACAACTGTCCACAGCTCAGGGGGTTAAGACTTCAAGAGCGCAACTTAACTACAATTTGCTTTAAATAATGATACTCTGCTTCCCTCTAGTGGCTGTATATTTAATTCTCTATCTACTTATTGAGTTGTGTCTGACTGAGGGGAAATAATGTCAGCATTATGATGTCAGCAGTTATTTGTAGACATTATGAATTTGTATTTATATCTACTTACATCCATATCTATCAATCTATATTAAATATCTGTATATTTATCTACATTTTGTCAGCATCTCCGCATATATCTACACATATAATCATAATCATCTTCAATATTGTATCAGCACACAATGTTTTCATTCATGATGCTACCATTGTCTTTTTCTGACGCATAGCCTACAAAAGCTGATAAAAAACAAAGGTATGAGACATTTGAGTGGAGTCTGTGGAATTACGAACCCTGACCTGTGTTTGGATCAGTTCTCTGCCTGTTTCATTCATTGATTCATTTAAGAACTTACTGTAGTCTTTACACCCTTACATTCAAACACGCATGTAGCAGTTGCATAGTCAACAAATGCCTACATTCCAAAGAAAGCCCCCCAGACAAAGAATCCATAATACATATGAAAAAAAACCCATGGTATATAACATATATATATTTTTTTTAAAATCATGTGAAATGAGTGGCCTGAGTTGGCCATGATCGGTCAAGGTCACTTGGGTCAACAATAAAGATGCAGCAAAATAGCTGGGCAAACAGAGTCAACAACTGCTACATTGCAATGTTGGTCATCCTCTGTAACCAAGGGCCAGACCTGATCAGGGTAGGCTCAGGGTAGGCTACTGTGATTTCAGCCATGTAGACCCCTTGATGGTGTAGTTGCCTACACATCATAACCCAGGAGACACATCTCCATCTAACACCTGAAAGAAGAAAACAACCTAGATGTCTATGTAAATGGATCTGATACAGCACTTCCAACAGACACTGAAAGAGTGCAACAACAACAGTCTCACCAGAGGGGTATCCTACGAAGCAAGTTAGACATACAGTGCCCTCCATAATTATTGGCACCCCTGGTTAAGATGCGTTCTTTAGCTTCTAATAAATTCATTTTCTTTCCAAATAATATAGGACCACAATTAAAAAAAGCGTAAAATCCAACCTTTAATACAAGTGCATTTATTTAGAAGGAAAAAAATCCCACATTAAGAAATAATTATTTTACATCAAATCATGTGTGCCACAATTATTGGCACCCCTGGTGTTAATGCTTTGTACAACCCCCTTTTGCTAATAAAACAGTACCTAATCTTGTCTTATAATGTTTCACAAGATTAGAGAAAACAGAAAGAGGGATCTTTGACCATTCCTCTTTGCACAAAATCTCCAAATCATCCAACAACCTGGATTCTCTCCTCTGCACTCTCCTCTTCAGGTCACCCCACAGGTTTTCAATGGGGTTGAGGTCTGGGAACTGAGATGGCCATGGTAGGAGCTTGATACGGTGTCTGGTGAACCATTTCTGTGTAGACTTGGTCATATGTTTAGGGTCATTATCTTGCTGAAAGACCCAGTGACGACCCATCTTCAGCTTTCGGGCAGAGGCCACCAGATTCTGATTTTAAATGTCCTGGTATTTCAAAGCATTCATGATGCCATGCACCCTAACAAGGTTCCCAGGCCCACAGCATCACCGATCCTCCCCCATACTTCACAGTGGGCATGAGGTGCTGTTCTGCATATTCATCTTTTTGTTACGCCAGACCCACTTAGAGTGTTTGCTGCCAAAAAGCTATAACTTTGTCTCATCTGACCAAAAGCACACGGTCCCAGTTGAAGACCCAGTACCGCTCCAGACGTTTGTGCTTATGATTTTGAGTGAGAAAGGTTTTTTTCCATGCATGCCTCCCAAACAACTTTTTGGCATGTAGATAGCGCCTGATGGTTGTTTTGGAGACTTTGTGACCCCAAGATGCAACCATTTGATGCAATTCTGTAACAGTGAGTTTTCGAGATTTTTTATTTCTCTTACCATCCTCCTCACTATGCGTGGTTGCAAAATAAACGTGTGTCCTCTTCAAGGCTTGTTTACCACTGCTCCAGTTGTTTTAAACTTCTTAACGATTCCTCTGACCATAGATATGGGCAGGTGTGCGAGTGGCTATTTTCTTGTAGCCATTGCCTTACTTGTGAAGGTCGACACACATCTGCCTTACTTGAACAGTGTGTTCCTTTGTCTTTCCCATGTTGAAGAGAAATGGCCTTTGTGTCACGTCATATTTATAGCCCAGGGAAACAGGATGTTAAGAATGACTAAATGAATGTTCCTACACACTCTGACCTTTTCCGAAACCTGCCCCTAAACCCTAGTCCTACAAACTTCCACTTCGTTTGCGCGTTCACGCGAGGGTCCGCCACATTGAGTATCATCCGAAACGAATTTTGAGTCGAGTGAAGTGCCTAGGGGGAGGGGCTACCACGCCTCCAGGAGCAAGTCAGCATGGATGCTGTCTTGAAACGCAGGTGCAACCGTTTTCAAGTGTCCGTGCAGCTCGTGTATCTCCCTGCCAGTTGTTTTTTGGTCCGTATGACAGCATTTACAGACAAAAGCGTGATTTAAGCTACATTGTGACAACTCATGTTTAGTTTGATACTCAGTAAAATGTGCAAGATCGTACAGAAGTAGACTGTAATATTTAAACACATGTGCAGGTCGCATTTACAGCACTTTTATAATTTGATGTTAAATAAAGCATAACATGCAACTCCTCACTCATAGTAATGAAAGGAGAGAAGAGGGATGTAATACACAGGGGTGTCCAGAACATCTTAATTGGCGATTTAATATATATTGCCTTCATAATTGATATGAAAACTATAATATGACGTCAATTTCCTTCTCCCTTCAAGCGCATCCGAAATGTAGCGCTGTTTTAACCCCCTAACCCTTCAATGCGAGTGTTCTCCGCAACCCACGAGTGGACTTGAAAAGGAAGTTCACTCGCTAACCGAGTCGAAGTGAGTAGGGATCCGTTTTGGAAAGGGCCTCTGACTGACTTTGTAAACTACTGTAGAAATGACAGAAATTACAGAAATACTTCAATTACATTTATTTCCTAGGAATTGTTAGGGGTGCCAATAATTGTGGAACAGGTGATTTTATGAAGAATTTAATTATTTCTCAGGCAGGATTTTTTTCCCACCTTAAAATTCACTTGAGTTGAAGGTTAAATTTTTCTACAATTTTCAGTGTGAGAGTATGCTTCTACAATAATAAAAAAAAATATTTATTTTAAGGCTTTTAACGCATCTTAACCAGGGGTGCCAATAATTGTGGAGGGCGCTGTATCTAGGCTATCTCGACATATCAAGGCTGCACAAAGCCTTAACTCGGGTATTAAGTTAAGTGATCCTATACGATAGCAGGTATGTGATACATTTGTCAAACTAGGCTTTCAGCTCAGATCTGTGCGCGTTCTCGGGGTTTCGGTGACTTTGGCCAATCATGAAACGTGGAGATGAACAAGACCGCCTATATTAAAGTGTAACTTCACCCCATAACTCCACCACTTCACATTTCTGAAAAAGGCTTTCAAAATGGGCAGGACGTTCTGAAATTTGGAAGGTAGTGCAGCATTGCTGCAGCCAATCAACCATGGTGATTTCGTGTCAATCTGGGAATGAGTGCTGGCTTATCACAGGTAGGCTAATCAGGGCAGCAGGTGTTGGGGCGTTTCATTCCTAATTTGTAACAACCCGGTGACGTAGTCTTGGCAGAAAAGTGCAGGACTACGTCAGCATTCCAATAGCATTTTGGACCAAAATGCCATGGCATGTTTCAACCTGTAGAGGGCGCGGAGAGCTATATCTCCAATACAAAATCATACGAAATGTTACTTTTCTCGGGAAACACGATTTTTGTCAATATCAACCCTGGTAATAGTGTAGGTCATCACTTATGAGTAATTTCAATCAAGCAACAGTTCAAAAATCATATTTCAGGGTGCAATTACACTTTAAAAAATGATTACTTCCGCATTTATGAGCGGTAGCGTAATCTAGGGTGGTAATTTTTAGTATAATATCAAAAAAATCTTTGATCATCAGATATTGTATGGTATGCATGTCCATAGTAGTGATATGGCCAACATCAGGGCTCTCCAGTGTTTAAGTTTGCAAGGAGTGAGACTTTGTTTCTCAGGGTGGAGGGGGCGTGGCATTGGCACAGTGCCACGCCCCCTCCCCCTGATCAGCAAACCCACACTCCATGTCCCATCGACCCATCATGAGAGAGCACAAATTCCATTATTTCAAACACACTGTTTTATTTATTCTAGTAGGCTACCCTATAGTAAGTAACTTTAACCGATAAAACCAGGTTCACCTAAATTATGGCATTTGACTGCCGGACTACTATTGTTGTTTCTGCTGCAAAGAAAACTTTAATTGATAAAATTGCAATATAATTATTATGGCTTAAAAACATGTTGTTACAGTTTTTTTCAATTGCTTACACACAATTTTTCAAACCGAGTTCTTTTTAACAAAATTTAAGCACAGGTATCCAAACGCCACACTCAGTTTGCATAATTCCTAGATTCTTTGCAAAATGAAACACTTCAGTCAGAACAAACACACTTTAGTCAAAACATACACACTTCAGTCAAAACATATACATGTATTTGTAAAAATGCTATTAGTTGTCATTTAACAAACACAGTCCTCAATGATCAGACACTATTGCAGCCAGTTTCACACTGCAGTGATAAATGCAAAACGCATTTGTAAAAAGAAAAATTAGGAAATAGCATGTGCTAGATTTTTGCCCAGACATTGTGATGTAAGGGATCATTTAGATGTCCAAAAAATAGTGACAAACCCACAACATTCTTCATGATTAGTTCGACATAGGGAAAGTGTACATAAATAGATAAACTTGCACTTGCACTGTACAACACTGAAGACTGCTGTAGACTGAATATTTCAAGTATTTCTTTCAATACTTACAGTATTTCTAACCATAATCAGTTACAGTAATCAACCAACAATGAAATCAATTGAACAAATAAAATCTGTAGACAAACAAAAACTACTGCATAAAGTACATACACTTTGACTCTGAAGAGCAACTACTGCAAAAGCAACAAGACTGTATAGCACACCTGAGTGCTGCGTTTTCAATTTTGCACATGTGTGCTTACACACCTGGTGGATGTGATTATCCAATTCGTGCATTAGTGTAGTCATTGGCAATCCGGGGCTTTGTAATGACAAGGAAGTAACCTCACAATCTTTATCTGTGTCTAAGGTGTGGAAATGTGCGTAGAGTTTTACAAATCACTGTGTGTAATGTTTTGCAAAAAGGGTGAAGCAGACATTGTGTGTAATGTTGTGCAAATCTGTTGAGGTGTTTTACTCCTTGGAGTAAAAGTTTGCTAATTGTGTGGAAAAAAATATTTTAGTGTGTAAACAATCGTAAAAAACTGTAAATGATCAAGCCCTAATACCCCTGAGTATGCGTCACGGTCGGCACCCCAGAGTGCCGCGGCACCAAATTTGAAAACCCTGAACCCTGAATGATATCGGGAAGCAACAGGTGACGACAGCGCCTACTGAGTTAGGCTTCCCCTCCCATTTCTGGTAATTCGCCCACCGTAGACAGAGGTTTATGGTAGGACGTCATATGATGAAATTAGGCCTACTTCAAGTGCGCGTAAAAGTGATCTTGTCCGGATGTCATTTTTGCGACCCTTGGCTGCCTTTTCTGCTTTGAGGAATTGTCCTATTTTAACGGTAGGCTAACTAAAGATAGCCTATAATATACATTCACTTTGACCTTCTACAGGAGCCTATAATAGGCTATACATTCACTTTGAGCTTCTACAGGGTATAGCCTTATGCCTATTTCAAAATGATCAAAAACGGAGAGATGTGAATCAAAATAATGTTGAGAAACAACAGTCGATGTTGTCGGACAGGATTTTGTAGCATAAATCTACCATCTGAGATATTTGGCTATGATACATTTAATGATGATTTTGATTATTCCAATTGCCTAGTGGTTGTATCAGACTGTTTTATGCAGACAATGGCATGTACAGTAGCAGTAGCATGTAGATGTAACTTTGAGCAATGTTACCAAAATGGTTTTCCATTTAACAGACCGGCTCTAGCCAATTCAAATGATGTCTTAATGTCTTTTTTTCGGCATTTTTCTACCGCGCTGGATGGTTTTCACCATCCGGTTTTCACAAAGCGAAACTAAAGCTGGTCCGTGTAACGATTATCAGTTCAATGTTCGGAAATTGGAAAATGTATTTACATTCCCTAATATTGTGTTTTTTTCGCCAGGTAAAAACGTCAGTAAGATTTTGGGTCCGTGTATGCTTCGTTCATTTGATATTCAATTGAGAATCAAAAATCAAAAAATACAAAAATGACTTGTTATTTCATTATGTGTTTATGAATGTGATACGAAGAAGCAATTAACGCTTTGTTTTTCAGACTTTCGATTTCGTGGTCAGATCAAAAGTAGAACATTTGAAAAAATGACTTAGGGACCAATTTGATTTTGATATTTATTTTTTTCCGATTGCTGTGACCCCGGAAATTACTTATTGACTTCCAATTGCCAGCTGCTGCTTCTGTCAGACCAGTCCGAATATAACTTTACCATATTTAACCTAAAGACTATGGTTAGCCTAGGTTATGGCTATTTAAACGTCCCCTCAGCTGACAATCTAGGTTTTTCTAATTTGAACTGTTTACTCTGCTTGTGAATGAAGTTGTGGTCCACTTTTTGCTGAAATTATTGCGTGTATTTCACATGTCTTTCATCCGAGTGGTTCTAGTGTAGTGATGGCACAGATGAAAACTCCAGCATCTGTTGTGAGCAACGCGAGCATGCGCAAAGAAACCAGTAGGTGGGGAAAAGCCAAAGGGGCAGCGAACGTTCTGAGAGTGTAGACAGTATGGCGGCCGCCATGCTAAAAAGAAGACCGTGGCTAGCTGGCCATTCCATTGAATCCTATGGGGCGTAAGCGCCACTTTGACATCAAATTACATTAGAGCTGAAGCGTTTTAAGCCTTTATATGAACATTTTCTATTGTCGGAGTACATACTACATTGTGAAATTGACATCATAATCTCGTAACTGTCTTATCGGCTGAGTAATCAACGTTTTCCGAAATCAATGCTAAAGTGTTAAGGCGCATGCGTCCAGCGAGAGTAGGTCTATGGTCGCTTTAGGTCAGACTCGGCAAAGATCCTTCCGCTTTAACCCTCTCTGGACTCGGTCAGACTACGTGCCTACGTCACATGTACGACACCTGAGCCTGCGCAGGAGACCTATGAGGGAAATAGAAGACCTAAAAAAAATTTTGAAATTTGCTTCCTCGGTCTCTGCTGCCGTCTACGTGATAGCTCTGTCCATATCTTTTACTGTCTATGGGAAAAGCAGACATACAAACATAACACCGGTAAACAAAACACCAGCGGACTTAAAACTGCCACCTCGTGGCGATAAGTTGTAATACAATTCAATGTGCGTGAAGTAAGTGGCCACTTCTAGGGAATTCCAATGTGCAAAAGAACCGCACTCACTATAGTTCGTTAGGCCTATCTTTTTATTCTTTATTGTAGCACCATGCCTAAAAGATAAACGCGTTTCGGCGTCAAGCCGTCCTCAGTGTGTCAACCCACTGTAGCCTACTTCCAGGCAATAACATGGCCTGATAGCCTAGGCTACTACAGACTAATCATAGGCTACTTCTATAATCATGGAGCAACGATTTGGGCGAATGCAATGTTCAAGAAAACAGGCACGAGAAGGGAGATGATTTTCTGACGATTCAACAATGACACTGAGTTGCGCAAAGTCGCGCAGATTCTGGTTTGCCAGACAATATTTTCTGTCGCTAAAATTGCCAAAAGTCGCTAAAGCTAGCAACAAATAAGTCACTAAATTGGCAACACTGAGCACTGAAAGACCAAGAAAGTGACGTTGAATTGACTTCCAGGTCACAGCAATCGGAAAAAAATGAATATCAAAATCAGTTAGCCCTGAGTCCGTTTTTTAAATATTCTACTTTTGATCTGACCACGAAATCAAAAGTCTGAAAAACAAAGCGTTATTTTCTTCTTCGTATCACATTCATAAACAAATAATGAAATAACAAGTCATTTTTTTGATTTTTTGATTTTTGGCTCTTAATTGAATATCAAATGAACGAAGCATACACGGACCATTTTGGAATCGTATTTTTTATTTTGCATATGTGTTGAGCTTGATAGAAAATTGGATAATTGAAAACATAGAAAATCGGAAAGGTTTGTTGTTTGCGCCTCTAGGCTGCTGGGGAAGCCAAACCTCGTGCTATTCCCTGATCAGTGGCTGCGCTGGAAAGCGCAGGCGACTCGTTGCGTTTCCGTGGGCTTTACACGGGCGAATGTTTAGTATCTCAGACTCAGCTCATGTATGCATGGCTGGTAGTTGTAAAATGTAGTATGTGCTGTTATGTAGTAATCCGCTGGATTAAACATAACAGTCCCCACTTCTAAGTGACACGTTGCGTCAAAAGAAATGCGTGATGCTGAACCTTGGGGGCTGTTTAAGACCTCACTGCTCAATATGCTCCAGTATATGTGTGTCAAGCAGTATTAGGTTAATTCATGATTGTCTCTCACTTAGGCCGTTCATCCTGTAGGCTACACTAGGCTGCTGATGTTGACACTCTGCTTGTGAAGCTCAAGCTGACCCCAGGGGGATTCAATAGCGTGGACTCTCCTCAGCAACAGTTGCAACATTAATTCTGCATTGCAATTGGCTTTCCAACAGGCAGAGGGGCATGACCACTGTAATTGCAGAATTCATGTTACTATTGATGCTGAGAAATGTCCACACATTGTATTGTTACACTCAAGTGAACCCTTCCTGTCTTCTAGCCCAGTTTATGATCAAGCAGTTTTGTGTAGGCCCTACGCGACAATCAATGTGATATTTGCACCAACACGGGACCTAGTGAATTAGAGGTTGATGTTAGAGATTGTTTACAAGAATATACAAATAATATCTTCCATAATAATGTATGTTAGAGTACATACAACATTAAGTCAGCAAATGTAAATAAATACCAACAGACAATAGGGACAGGTCAAACTAGGTGTTTTTAACCCTCTGGCGCATAGCGGTCACTACAGTGGACAGCTATTTAAAAGTCATTTTCTCCCAAACGCAATAGTTTCTATGGTGGAGTTGCATATCAGTCGTTAGACTGCTCTCTGCTGCCCCCGACCATTGAGGTGTGTTCAGTGGTTAGGTGTTGTAACTACAAGCGAACATCCTCTGAATCAAAGATGGCCGACAGAAAGCCACACTTGTTGACCACTGCTAGAATATCCTGTCATTCCTTCTATAAAAGGATAACCCTAGAGGTAAAAAAAATATGATGATATGCAGGAATATCTAAGGAACAATATTGCTCTGAAAAATTGTTAACAAAATATTTCAAATAAGTTGTAAATTGCGATTAACCATGTGTCCAATGAAGTGGACGTCATGCATGTTAGGTACTGTATACAGGGGCGTCATGCAAGCCAAAATTCTTAGGGGGCACAATCAGCGACGTTGCAATAATTTTCCGACGGGGGGGGGGGGTAAATTATTAGATAAATATTAAGGGTGCTATGTTGCTATAAAGATCCCAAAATCCCAGAATATACCAAACAGTAGGCTACCTTAGAATTCTGAGACATGTCACCTGGCTTGGCTACATTATACCAGTTCACTTTGGAGGAAGTTTAAATAGGCTATTTGCCACTAATGCACTAATTATTTCTGTGTGGCTATTCCGTACGTTCATCTGCCTTGCTGTTCTATTTTGAATCTCCCCCGGTGGGGAAGACTATCAAATGGCTTTTAAAATTCAAGTAAACATTAGCCTTGTCAGGGGTTAGCCTATAGCGAGCTATCTGGCTACAAAGCCTACACAACTGAAACAAAAGCAAGTCACAAACTCTGTAGAACCTAACTCCACATTACAGTTTAATTTACAGTAGGATAAATAGGAACCGACTGTATTGCTCACAAATATACTGTAGCCTACGAGAATTTGAGCTCCAACTTGCCTTGGCTTTAACTATAACTTCACCTGCCAATACTAACGTCAACGCATCTGGACTTGAAACTCTTCCTCTCCAATCGCGACATAACCTATGCTTTCAATCACAACAAGTTCTAGCCACGTTCAGAGTGAGATAAAACAGTTTGTCCTGACGGGCTACAGCACTACCCATTCACTCCCTGAGAAGCCGGCTTCCCTGGAAATGCGATTTTGGAGCGTTTGGTGAACTTGATCATCATCACCAACATTTCCAGGTCCACAAATAATTCCGCTAGGCTACTTTTTTAATATCATCCGAATGTAATGTTGATTTATTGCATAGCCTTACCACTTCAACACCATTGACTGTAGCTGTCCAAACGGTGCAGTTCAACTGTTCAAATTGTAGCCTACGTTAACTGTAACAGTTCAACATAAGCACAACAATGCGCGCTCGACGTGCGTGTGCGTTTCTACGGGAACATACATGCTACAAAGGAAAAGGGCTGATATGGCCGGTCTTTATAGCTATAGGTTTATTACACATCCAGAAGAATACATTTGAGTCGTTATAGGCTCTGGAATGGAGCATAATCGGAAAGTTATGATAAAAAAAAATATCAGGGACGAAAAATCAGAGGGGGCACGTGCCCCCTTTACTTCAATGGGCATGACGCCACTGACTGTATATTTCTAACACAAGTCATATGGTTGATTCATCTCTTACAATAACTATTTTGGTTGCAATTCAGTGCATTTTGGGTATATTTGTTAGTTTTATACATTGTATGCATAATATTAATATTTAGAGTTATGATTTTTTATGCATATTAGTTGTAGTTTTATTATCATTTTATCATACTTTTGGTCCACAAGTGCTGCAAAAAATAGGGCAGACCCCTCTGACTCCAGTAGTGATCAGAATAGTGACAAAAGTGGTGATGAGTGGCTGCCAGAGAACAATAGAGGCATGGGATATGACGATTATGAAGGAGATGCAGAGAGTCAGGGTGCAAATTGATAGGATTGATGAACTAATGGTTGATGACCATAAAATTAGGTTAATTTGAGGAAAAACTCAGTTTGTTTAATTTTTATATTAGGTTTACACTTTTATGTTTGAGTGCTGAGGTGCATGTAGTCCACTGTAGTGGACATGTTCGTAACTCTGAAAAATTAATATTTTTGAAAAGAATTGAACATTTTCTTGTCCCAAGTAATGTAAAAACAAGATTAAAAAAAATTGTCTCAGGCTCTCATAATTCATGCATCAGTTAATGGACCAAATATCATGTGTAATGTTTGTGCATGGACAGTTTGAGAAGAATCTCACTCACGCCTCTTAACAAAACTAATTAGGTGCCAAACATTGTTGACTCGCACAAAAGACAATCATCATTTGTTTTTAAGTACGTCTGCTTTGGCATTGGGTGACAGTGGCTTTTGCAGCCACATTTTGAATCAAATATTGCATGCTTTCCAGTCACCTGCGTGACTTTTGCATGGTTTATTACTGATGATGATCCAAATTCTGTCATTACCTGATGTCCTGTTTGCTAACAACCTGCAAACATCCAGAGTACCTCTGGAACCATCTCCACCTGCTGAAGTTGTGGCAGCACATTACATCCCTGAAGGCAGGTACCTGACCCAACCCACGGACATTGGGCATGACCCTCTGTATGGGAGTGCAGGCTTACAGGAGCTGTGGGACATTCGCCTTTCAACAGTTTATCCCAGCTTTGAAGACATCTTTTACATGTGGGACTCACCTAGGAATTACCTTTAAACTTTCCATGAAATACGTCACATCTGTTGCAAGAGAATTAGCTGGCGGTGGATGCTGTGGGGGACTGTGGTCAAGCTTTTGAGCTATGGTCATCACAATGGAAAAACGGAGGCAGGAGCAGCCTTCACATTTTATTTATTTTGTTATTGAGCTTAAAGCATTTGTTTGAATGAGTAAACGCACACCTTGTGAGGTGCTCACGGCGGTAAAGGTTAACTATAAACAGAAGTGTCGTGGCACACTCGGAACTTAAAGATTTTTTATTCCAACGTTTCGGCTTACGCCTTCATCAGGGTCATTGAGCTTAAAGCAACACCATGCAGTTTTTCAACCTTTGTAACACATTTCTAAGACCCCTGTGATGGCCTGACGGTGTCTGTATCGCTTTTTCTGGCACTTTGGGGTTCGGGTACGAACCAAAGAACTACAAAATTTGACTACAATTAGGCTACACCTCCCCCACCACTTCCTCAAATTCAGTGCGAGCCCAATAGCGTTGAATAGACAGTTGATGGCCGAAGTAGCAACGAAACCGAAAGTGTTATGATACAAGTCTAAACTTTGTAGACTACAGCCTGATGTTGAAGTAGCGATTTATGTCGAAGCCCCTTTTATATTAGGACAAAAAACAGTCAGTAGCCTAAAAGCCTATGTCTAAACGGGGTGTAGGCCTACACGTTTGGTAGGGGCTAGCCTACAGTGGGTACGGGTTGAGAATGCACCTTCTCCCGCGGGACTCCCGAAGAGATCCCGCAGTGCGTCAAGCCGATTTTTTTCGAGGCTAAGGCAATGTACCCAAACAACCACCAGGTGGCAGAAAGTTTCAACTGCATTTAATGATGAAGACCGCATATCCGTCAATAGTCGACTCCTTAATCTCATTGAATCATTAAAATGAAGGTGATGACTGGCGAAATTATTCAAACGACACTTCAATGAACCATTGTTGAAATGAATGAAAATGGTTAGGCCTATAGAAATCGCCTACAGCCAGCGTTATAAGAAATATATAAGTAATAGTTAAAGTCTTCTTCCGTATTAAACAGATAGCCTACGGGACGCTCTTTGTTCCGTAGGCTATTTTAAGGAACTACTCAATGCACACACACTGGGTAAACTGGCGCGCTACAAACATTAAAATGTCAAATCATATTTATTTCTCTTTGTCGCCATGATATTGGGGGAAACGGGGAGAGGCGAGATGGTCAGTCCTCGTATTTGTTCTTCGCGTTTCGTTATAAGAAATATATAAGTAATAGTTAAAGTCTTCTTCTGTATTAAACATAGCCTACAGGACGCTCTTTGTTCCGTATTTTAAGGAACTACTCAATGCACACACACTGGGTAAACTGGCGCGCTACAAACATTAAAATGTCAAATCATATTTATTTCTCTTTGTCGCCATGATATTGGGGGAAACGCGGAGAGGCGAGATGGTCAGTCCTCGTATTTGTTCTTCGCGTTTCGTTATAAGAAATACATAAGTAATAGTTAAAGTCTTCTTCTGTATTAAACATAGCCTACGGGACGCTCTTTGTTCCGTATTTTAAGGAACTACTCAATGCACACACACTGGGTAAACTGGCGCGCTACAAACATTAAAATGTCAAATCATATTTATTTCTCTTTGTCGCCATGATATTGGGGGAAACGCGGAGAGGCGAGATGGTCAGTCCTCGTATTTGTTCTTCGCGTTTCGTTATAAGAAATATATAAGTAGGCCTAATAGTTAAAGTCTTCTTCTGTATTAAACAGATAGCCTACGGGACGCTCTTTGTTCTGTATTTTAAGGAACTACTCAAAGCACACACACTGGGTAAACTGGCGCGCTACAAACATTAAAATGTCAAATCATATTTATTTCTCTTTGTCGCCATGATATTGGGGGAAACGCGGAGAGGCGAGATGGTCAGTCCTCGTATTTTTTCTTCGCGTTTCGTTATAAGAAATATATAAGTAATAGTTAAAGTCTTCTTCTGTATTAAACAGATAGCCTACGGGATGCTCTTTGTTCCGTATTTTAAGGAACTACTCAATGCACACACACTGGGTAAACTGGCGCGCTACAAACATTAAAATGTCAAATCATATTTATTTCTCTTTGTCGCCATGATATTGGGGGAAACGCGGAGAGGCGAGATGGTCAGTCCTCGTATTTTTTCTTCGCGTTTCGTTATAAGAAAGATATAAGTAATAGTTAAAGTCTTCTTCTGTATTGAACAGATAGCCTACAGGATGCTCTTTGTTCCGTATTTTAAGGAACTACTCAATGCACACACACTGGGTAAACTGGCGCGCTACAAACATTAAAATGTCAAATCATATTTATTTGTCTTTGTCGCCATGGTAGGCCTATTGGGGGAAACGCGGAGAGGCGAGATGGTCAGTCCTCGTATTTTTTCTTCGAGTTTCGTTATAAGAATATATAAGTAATAGTTAAAGTCTTCTTCTGTATTCTCTGCCACATTCGACAACAGCATTCAAGTTCCTTCTCAGCACGAAGACGTGACTTTGCTTGCTGTTGGCCCAGAACAACATGCTCGGATTCACCAACAGAGTCCCGGCAACGTTGGTAGATACGGATGCTTGCTCTTCAGAGCCATCACCACAAAGGAGCACTACAGAGCCTGGTGCAAAACCACCAACTGGGATGGATCGAAGGGCAAGCAAGCACTGCCACATAAAGTCAAGACCTTTGTGTTGTTAACACTAAGCAGAAAGTTTCCTACGATGGGGAGAGTGGCCGCAAGGACTGCATCGATAAGATCAACGAATGCCTTCGCAAGCCCCGAAACCCTGGCGATACATTTTCTTTCCTTTAATTCAATAAAACATTGTTTATCTGAATAACTTTTCCGATGTTGTCTTGTCTACCAAATCCTAAACTTAAATAGAGTAGGCCTAAACATTTTATCTTATGAAAAAACTCTTAGGGGGAACAGTTAGGCAGCCCTTCCTCCATTATCGTAGTAGGACTATAGGCAATTTATTAGAGGGGTCAAAAAAAACTCATAAAGTAGGCTAGACTAAATGTGTCACTTTAGTGATTGGCTCTTTCAAATGCAAATTAGGTGGATGGGCTTTTGAATGGGCCTGCTGCAGGTGAGAGGACAAATCCTAAGAATTTATTGTTTTTAGAAAGTGCCATTATCATTGCCATATTCTCTTAAAACATAGGCTATATATTTGAAAACGAGTTGATTAAGGCTTCTAATTGTGTTTCTATAATATGATAAAAGCAGAGATTGAGATGTGTGTTTGGAACAGTTTTTCAAATCCCCCGGGGGTATTTAGACTCCAGGGTGTTAAGCACTCATTCACAACTGTCCCATCGCTAAATGCTCTCTTGTGTTGCGTGATCACACAAGTACTATACCTGTCGTAGTGTGCTTTTAATTTGATAGGTCTAATTATTATCTCCGCCAAGGATATAACAAAGTCTATGGATTTGCTATCCAGTAGCCTAATAATAATTAGGCTATGTGCCACGTCCGATTTCGCAAGTGGTGTAGTAGGCTACATTTAAAAACCGACAGCCGCCTGTGAGATTCATTTCATGAAGAGCAATTGTCTTGTGCTATCATTCCCCCTCCCCCACACTCGTCTAACCAGTTCACTACATTATAGCCTACCTATGCGGCACTGAGGACGACACTTGAGGCCGACACTATGTCAATGTAAAAATGTGTGTGAGTGCGCGCTGAACCACGAATTAACATATTCACTTTTCTTTTCAGCAGACATCGCAAACATAAAAAGAATCTCAAAACAGAAAGTCTGTCATTTTCTTTAATAACTCGTTGCATTTTGTTTTGATGGTTTCCGGAGAGGTTCCTCGACTGGGTATTGAACCCCGGTCGCTGGCTTACGACACCTATGCTCCAACCACTTGCGCCACAGTTTGATGTGTACCTCGACAGGCTTTATTCGGGAAATGTACTTGAAACGCCGATCAAAAGTTCTGACATGTTAAACTGACGTTAGTTATTAATTCACCACATGATAAAATGCTGTCATATAGCTTGACGCCCAGCAGCCTATGGTAGTCTATGCCTATCTCTGAATCAACATGAACATGCATACCATACATACGTTGCTAGAAACTTATTTTGCGGAGCTAGGCCTGCTAGTCGATGGTTACAATGAATTACCCTCACTGCCCTATCGCATATCTGACCATCCATTGTTACAATGTTACAAAATGCGCGATCTTCTCCATGCATGTAGCCTACGGTTATAAGTAAAGTGACAAGCATAGGCATGTATTAAAGAGATTTCTGTTAAATACATTTTATTTTCAGTCGTCAAAAGTGGTGGGGACGGACTTCCGGGGTGACGCATGTCTGCGATGCACGTGTAGCTTGATAGCTCCTCCACGATTCCCCTTAAATTTCAATTTTATCACGATAAAGTTAACCAACTCAAGTATTAGATTCAACATGACGGCACACGGAAAGTCAGCAGGCAAACGAGAAGGTGAAAGCATGTCACCGTTGAAAGAAAAGAAGATACAGATGGTAGGCATGTCGAAGGAGGACTTGGATAACGCAATCGCCTCAGCAATGAAAGTAGCCTTGCTAGAACAACAGAAAAACCTCAACCTGATGATACAGGCAGCCGTGACAGAGGCTGTTAATAATATCCTAATTCCGCAATTAACAGAACTGAGAACACAAATACAGCACGCAGAGGAAAACTTGGGTCACATAGCCAAAGACGTGGACACCTCTCGTAAAGCTATTCAAAACAACACCGCCAAAGTCGACACCTTACAGGCTGCATTGAGGGCTAGCAAGCATGAGGCTAATGCTCTCCAGCAGCAAGTTAGCGATCTCAATTCTAGACTAACCCAGATGGAAGACCGCAGCCGAATGTCAAACCTTAGACTGATCGGGTTGAAGGAGGGTGAGGAAGGCTCGAATGCAATCGATTATCTGGTGAGAAATCTACCGAAGTGGATACCATCTTTGCTGGGTCGAACCATCCGAATTGAACGAGCACATCGTCTTTACACAACAGAGAGAGACACCAACAACAACCGTCCACGCACCTTGATCTTCAAGTTATTGGACTACACTGATCGTCAGGCGATTTTGAAGGGAGCCAGGGCACAGCCAGTTAAGCATGCTGACCAGAACCTGCTGTTCTTTCCGGACTACAGCAAAGACACCACGAACAAGAGGAAGGCTTTTGTCCCGGTTTACAAGAAAATGACCTCACTGGGGCTACAGCCATTTCTACGCTATCCAGCCCAGCTTAAGGTTACCTACCAGAGCCAACTCTTCCACTTCGATACGCCCTCCGACGCAGAGAACTTTCTTCAGAACACTTTCCAGAGGGCCTCCATCCCACGACGCGACGGAGCTTCACCTCGACAGGAATCAGACGAGATGGATGAGTCTTCTCCGCCGAGCTAAATTAGCCTTGTGCCGCCTACAAGTTGGTAATAATCTGAAGGTTTTTTCTTTGACTTCGTCATTACTTTAGTTTAAATATAATAGCCTGTGGGAACTGGAAATTCGCTTTCATTCAATCCAAGTCATTTGTTTTGGGGATGTTTAGCCTACCTCTGTTGGTTGACTTATGATTGCTCCTTATTCATTTAAATACCGTGACATATTTGTTTTGTCTACTCTGGAGCTTGCCTACTTCTTAGGGGTTGTTGTGGACTGCTTCGCATATTTGCGTCACCGGAATGATTTTTGTGTGTGTGTTGCAATCCTTGGGCCCATTAGGAGCCCGGCGGCTTGCATTTGTGTATATAGTTTTGTTCATCTATGTTGTTGTTGTTTATACAGTACGACCAGAAGCTTTTCAGACACGCATGCCCAGTTTTCAGTATGCCATTTTACTTTGGGAAGTTTCTTCCCACTCCCTCCGTTTCTATATTTCAGTCGATCTGTCTGGTATCCCACCACATAAATGGCCGACTTGAACATTATTAGTTGGAATGTTAGAGGCTTAAATTCGCCCATTAAGCGCACTCGCTGTCTAGAATTCCTTCACCGCAAGAAAATATCTATAGCATTGATTCAGGAAACACACCTGACAGAGACTAATGTGCAGCGATTTCAGAATAAACACTACAAAGTCATAGCTCACTCATGTGCTTCCTCTAAAACGAGAGGTGTGCTAATTGTTGTCCAAAGGAAATTGCAATGCTTAGTGGTGGAAAATGGAAAGGATGATGAAGGAAGGTTTGTTTATGTTCTACTTGCTATTAATTATGCAAAGATTTTATTAGCCAGCATTTATGCACCCAACACATTTGATGATGGCTTTCTACCCGCTATCAGTGACTCTCTATTAAAATACAGTGACTCCCATAGCATTATAGCAGGTGACTTTAATGCAACCATGTGCCCTGAATGGGATCGATCAAGTAGCTCCCATGAGCCTATACCACCGTCTTCATTATCTCTCAGGTCATTCATAACAGATCTACACTTAGTGGACATTTGGCGCCTTCGCAATGATACAGTTAAGGCCTACTCGTTTTATTCTGGCCGCCATGGCTCCTCCTCTAGAATAGACTATATATTTATCAGTCCATCTATTACAAATAACATCAGTCATATTAACATGCTTCCAATTTTAATTTCTGACCATGCCCCGGTAGTCTGTACCCTAACACCAATTATTAACCACCCCAAAGTACACAGGTGGAGATTGAATAACTCTCTCCTTAGCAACGAGGCCTTTTTGTCACATATGAAACAACAACTATGTGACTTTATTAGCCACAACAGAGACAGCTGCAGCAATGCCCAAATATTGTGGGAAACAACAAAATGTTTCATAAGAGGTGTGTGTATAGGTTTCTCCTCCAAATTGCACTCTGGGCGTAACAAACGTATGAATGAAATTGAGAGGGAGACTGAAAAATTAGAGCGAGAACGAACAGTGACTCCTTCAGTGACAAACACAAACTTACTCACAGCACTGAGAGGAGAATATCATAGTCTATCCCTAGCAAAGGCAGAGTTTATATTACATAGAACAAAACAAAGATACTACTATGATGGTGACCGTCCAAGTAGATTACTTGCTCTCAGACTTAAACAATGTGAGTCCAAAGCAATGATTAATGCAATTCGGACAACGGAGGGCACGGTTGTGACACAGCCTGAAGCTATAAACAATGAATTTAAAACATTCTATCGCCAACTCTATTCATCAGATGACCAATTAAATGCTGAGAGGTGTGCGACATTTCTTCATAGCCTATCTCTCCCAAAATTAGATGAAGATATTGATGACTTAGAAAAGTCTATCTCTATGGAAGAACTTGAATCAGCAGTGAAATCACTGAATAGAGGGAAATCCCCTGGGCTGGATGGCCTACCCCCTGAATTTTATGTAGTATTTTGGGATCAGTTAGGGACACTGCTATTGGATTCCATAAATTTTGCAATCGAGCAGGGATCTTTCCACAGGGATCAAAGAAATGCACTAATTACTCTCCTCCTTAAGAAGGGCAAGGACCCACTAGAATGTTCCAGCTACCGGCCCATCTCACTGATCTGTGGGGATATTAAAATTTATTCTAAGGTGCTGGCCACACGTATTGAAAATGTAGTGGGTAAACTCATACATTTTGATCAAACAGGGTTTCTTAAAGGTAGGGTGGCATCAGATAATTTGAGGAGGCTCTTACATATTATTGACATTTCTGATGCTCACGAAGAAGATTGTGCTGTATTTTCACTTGATGCCGAAAAGGCTTTTGACCGCCTAGAGTGGGGTTACCTGTGGATAGTCCTAGAGAAATTCGGCTTTGGGCAGAAATTCATTTCCATGTTAAAAGTTTTATATGGTGATGTCACTGCTTCAGTCCTTACTGGTACATTTCAATCTGCAGCCTTTAACTTAAACAGGGGAACAAGGCAAGGCTGCCCTTGCTCACCTCTGCTGTTTGCATTGTCATTAGAACCGCTGGCACAGGCCATTAGAGAAAGTGAGGTAATATCCCCCATCACTGTTGATCACTCTAGACACTTCCTCTCCCTATACGCCGATGACTGCCTTCTCTTTCTCTCTAATATTCAAGAGTCCCTACCACACGTCTTAACTCTATTCGACGAGTTCCACAATATGGCAGGATATAAAATCAACTGGTCTAAGTCTGCCCTTCTCCCTTTGAACCAAGCAGCTAAGATGGCCTCCCTACCAGCTGGCATCCCTGTGTGTTCATCCTTTATTTACCTTGGTATAGAAATTTACCCTAACCTTCATAAAATTGTTCATGAAAACTTTAATGGTGTTAAAAAGAAAATAGCTAATGATCTACGGAGATGGAGCTCTCTCCAAGTATCTATGCAAGGCAGAGTCTCAACTGTCAAAATGAACGTCCTGCCCCGTATTAACTTCTTGTTTTTCATGATTCCTCTTGCCCCCCCAACCAACTTTATATCTGAAATGCACTCTCTCATTTCAAAATTCAGCTGGGGAGGAAAACGTGCTAGAATTAAATTAGCAACGTTACAAAGAAGCAAGCTCACAGGAGGCCTGGCGGTCCCAAATTTACATTTTTACTATTATGCCTTTCAACTTAGACCATTGCAGGTATGGAGACGCCAAGAATCTCAAGTCCCATGGAGGGAAATAGAGGCGGCGCGTGTGAAACCACACCGTTTAGAGGACCTGCTCTATACAGGCACAGGTCGCAAAAATATCCAACTACGCTATGGGAGCATTATAGTTCACTCTCTCAATATTTGGAAAAAAACAGAAAAACTGCTGGGGGTAACAAAGCTATTCCATAAAACAACTCCATTATGGAACAACTTTCATTTTCAATCAGGTGGGAAGCCATTTGTCTTTCCCCCATGGGTTCAGAAAGGTGTCCATGTTTTTGGGGATTTATTTGATAATACTGCGTTGCGATCATTTGCAGACGTGAAAACTGATTTTGATCTGTCAAATACTTCTTATTTCCTATATCTCAGATTGAGATCTGCGATGAAGGCGTATGGGGTGCCCTGGAGTCAGCCGATTCCAGAGCATCCCATGGAGAAATGGGTTGGACCAAAGCAGGGCTCTAGAGGAACTGTATCAGTGATCTACAATGCTTTGATCTTTCATCACTCCAAAGGCCTAGCCATAGAGAGGGTATGGGAAAGGGAACTGAAGACTTCTGGTATAGAGCCATCATGGGAGGATATATGGGAAAACTTAAACAGTGCCTCCAAGAATCTTGCACACCAACTTATACATTTTAAACTAATACACAGGGCATATGCAACTCCCTTAAAATGCTTTCAAATGAAATTACTGGCAAGCCCCAACTGCACTCACTGCCCAGATCATGCAACAGGCACTACTATGCACATGTTTTGGGAGTGTGTGCCAATCAGGCGCTTCTGGAATGAGATATTCTCTATAATTTCATTACTGCTGGACATGGACTTGCAACCAAACCCCTGTTTGTGTCTTCTGAATGATGACTCACATTTGTCCCTCACTCTCATTCAGCGCAGATTGCTCTTAGCAGGGCTCACAGCAGCGAAAAAAACTATATTAAGACTTTGGTTCTATCCTACTTTACCTCTGAAAAAATACTGGCTAACCTCTTATCAATATATTACCTCTCTTGAATGCACAACTGCACGCCTTAACAATGCCCAACCTAAAACTGTCCAGGCCTGGTCAGACATTTCTTTGTCCATTCAAGATCTCCTCAAGCAACCTGGGATAATATAAACATTCAACCCCCCCCCCCCCCCTTTATGGACTAACCTTTAATTTATTTATTCTTTATGCTTGGTCTGTTTTGTTAATTATGACTTTATTTGTATTATTATTTTTATTTTTATTTTTATTTATTTTTTCTTTCATTTGTCATGCGTGTCAGATTTTCATTATAACTCGTCTTTTTAGACGTGGACTTTGGACGTATATACTCTGGATGTATATTGTGTGTAGCCTGCATTGTGTCGTACTGTACTTTGTGGTTTGCTGTGGTGTTAAACTGTAAATGTAAAATTATACCTTGTCTAACAATAAATAAAAAATGTTAATCACAAAAAAAAAAAAAAGTGGTGGGGACAAGATCTGTGATAACAAGTGCTGGGTACATGTAGGCTACCCAGCGTCGCCGGTTAAAATGAACATGCCTCCGTTTTAAAATAGCCTACACATTTCTAAGTATTCCTAGCATGTAAATGTTGCCAAAATGTCCATCTTGTCCATCTCTTTCGTCTTCGCCTTGACGTTGACAATAATAGCCTATTCACGGAAATGCGGTCTTGTAACCGTAATGAATTCATGAATTAATCTAAGGTTGCCTTTCGAGTATTTCAGGTTGAATTGAAGGCTATTTCCTTCTGATAGGCCTATATGTTTCTAAAACCATTTTCATTCATTTCAACAATGGTTTATTGAAACGTCGTTTGATTAATTTCGCCAGTCATCACTTTCATTTTAATGATTAAATGAGACGGATATGCGGAGCATTTCTCTCCCTCTCCATTGACCAAAACGTTGCTCTGGCATCTCTGCTGGACTGACTGAGTTATAGGCTACGTCGAGTGAGAGAGCTGTGAGGTAGACTGTAAACATTCGAAAACTCTGCAACTGCAATCTAACATGCCGAGCGTCATGTCTCTTTTCTCCGCTTGTCACCAGCGTGGTGTCCTCGGGTTTTTCCATGAGCCGAACCTTCATATTATTAGGGCGGTCTATGTTGCCCCCTTGCGGTTGCAGTTTTCCCGATGCTTCGGGAGTCCCGATGTGCGGGAAAGAAAGGAGCATTCTCAACCCGTACCATCTGTACATTCTAGAAAGTAAATCACGATTAGACAGACTTTTCTACTTTGCAGATTGCTTCATATTATAATATTGACCATATAGCCTATCCCATTACCATAGGCCTACAAACAATTGAATTATATTCCTTCTGTAAGTATAATAATGACACTGCCTTATAAACATGAGCTACACAATCTTTTGGCGTTTAAAAAAAACAAAACCCATGAAATCATATTCATATGATGATATGCTGAAATGTATGCTAAAGGCTACTGTAGGCTACCTGGAATATACATTTCACACGCAACGCAGGCAGTCCGAGTTTGCCCAAGACGTGAGAACTCCTGCAGAATTCGGCTTGTCAACAAATGCATGTGTATCCTAGCTCTATCATCTAGTGTCATGTTGCCAACCAAACTGCGGGAGCTGGTTAGGACTATGTGTGCTAGTTATAGCTCAACGTGTAAATCTACCGCCTATAGGCTACTGACCAAACAATTATCTTGAAAAACAGTTATCACATGTAAGATTCTCTCATATTACAGCTGCCTCTCCAAACATTTTGGGCGCGCAATTAGCCCTTTTCACGGTGATGTCAGACGAAGCGTTGCTGGGTATCCTCCAGCATGTCCAGCCGCCAAATACTACAGAAGAAGAAGAAGTATTGGTAACACTTTACTTGACGGGTTCATTCATAACACATTCATAACAGCTGTCATGAACTGCACATGAAGCATTCATGACTGATTCATGCAGCTTGACTCAACATTCATAACAACACTTTCATGAATGTGGAAGACAAAATGACAAAAACTTGTCAAAATAAAAGTCCAACAATCTAGTAATCCATATACAGGGTATTATGAATCCATTCCAGCATTTGTAAACATCTCAAGAATATTTTATGAAGTCTACTTCAAATGTCACTTTACTATACGAGTTGTGAAGTATTCATCATACTGGGAAGTAAACTACTGACCATCTGTGGATCTCTGAATGGTTGGACATTCCTGTTGTATATATCTATACAGTCATTGGTGTAGACAAGTAGGCCTATGCATTCTTCAGAGGTTATTATCATAAAATCAACAGACAAACAAAAAACTAAATTCTCCTGGACACTGGACTTCCCCGTTGACTAAAATGTGACATGATCAGGTTGGCTAAAACAAAAAAGACAGCAATGCTGCTTTGCGATTGTTGGACTTTTATTTTGACAAGTTTTTGACGTTTTGTCTTCCACATTCATGAAAGGGTTGGTATGAATGTTGAGTCATGTTTTATGAAACAGTCATGAATGCTTCATGTGCAGTTCATGACAGCTGTTATGAATGTGTTATGAACGAACCCGTCAAGTAAAGTGTTACCGAAGTATTCATGGGTTTCATCAGGTCCCTTTCCACAGGTGTATACAATCAAGCACCATGCAGTCTGCATTGATAATCAAGGTGCTTGATTGTATACTCCCCTCCTCTCTCGCGAGATCCAAGATGGCGCCGTCCATGGCAGCCGTAGCCTCTCCGTATGTTGTGGTCTGTTTGTTTTCCTTGTTTAGTAACGTCTCTGTGTCCTGTTTGCCGTCTTACACAATGGAGGAATTACTGCACTTTAGGGGTTCAACCCCGCCGGACTTATACCCCGATCTACTCACCCGTTCCACGGATGTTTTGGATATTCTTGTAAGAGGCACCGCGTTCTTCGCCGGTGCTCTCAAGTGGATCAAAAGACGGCGGGGAAAGCGAGCCGGCTCCCTGGTTCGTCTACGCCGGAGGGGAACGAGACCACCTCTTCCGGGAATATTCCTCGCAAATGTGAACTCCATCTGCAATAAAATGGATGAACTCCAGTGCCTTGTTGCACGAAGCAACGACTTTCGCTCATCAGCTGTGTTTGCGTTCGTGGAGACCCATCTGTCACCAGCTACACCTGACGAGGCTGTGGAGTTGGAAGGCTTCTCCTCGTTTCGGGCAGACAGAGACTTTGCGGCAGTGAACAAGTCGAGGGGTGGAGGACTATTGCTCTTCGTCAACAACCGATGGAGTCGTGATGTCACAGTGATCAGCCGGCATTGTTCTACCGAGTTGGAATCCCTCTGTATCCTCTGCCGTCCATTCTATTCCCCCCGTGAGTACAGCTCATTTACTCTCATGTGTGTCTACATTCCACCGTCCGCTGACGTCACTACAGCGGTAGACACACTGGCTGAGCATGTAATGAGTGTGGAACGCCAGCACCCGGATAGTTTTGTCATAGTTGTGGGCGACTTCAACAAAGCAAATCTCAGCCGGGCGCTCCCTAGGTTCAGGCAACAAGTCACATGCACCACCCGGGGAGACAATATTCTTGACCACTGCTACTGTACTATCCGGCAGGCCTATCACTCTGTCCAGCGTGCTGCACTGGGAAATAGCGACCATGACCTCATCCACCTGATACCCCGCTATAGGCAGAAATTAAAACTCTCGAAACCTGTAGTGAGCCAGTTCAGAGTGTGGTCCGGTGAGGAACAGGAGCATCTCCGCGCCTGCCTGGAGTGGGCTGGCTGCGACCAGGCCTTTGAGTGGGCAGGGCCAGAAGCTAACAACAACCAAGATGAATACACTGACACCGTAACATCATTCATCGGCTTCTGTGAGGAGGTTTGTGTGCCTCTCCGCTCCAGGAAGACCTACAACAACGACAAGCCCTGGTTCTCCCCCCAGCTCAAGCAGTTAAGGAAGGAGAAGGAGGCGGCCAGGCGTAGTGGGAGCTGTCATCTGTTCAAGCAGGCCAAGTACAGATTCACTAAGGCAGTGAAGGAGGCTAAACACCGGTACGCAGAGAAGCTACAGCAACAGCTGTCTCAAGGCAACCCCTCCTCCGTCTGGAAAGGCCTGAAGAAAATAACAAACTACAGACCCAAGCCTCCACCGACGCCTGACAGCCTCCCCCTTGCCAACGAGCTCAACGAGTTCTACTGCAGGTTCGAGGTAGAGTCCCCCCCCCAGTCCCCCACCACCACTCACAACCCCGCCCCCTTCTCTGTCACCGAGGAGCAGGTGAGACGCCTGTTCAGGAGACAGAACCCCAGAAAAGCCCCGGGCCCGGACTCTGTATCACCATCAGCCCTGAAGCATTGCGTGGACCAGCTAGCCCCGGTGTTCACTCACATCTACAACACCTCCCTGGAGCTGGAGCGCATTCCAGCATGCTTCAAGGCTGCGACCATCATCCCCATCCCCAAGAAGGCCAAAGTATCGGGTCTGAATGACTACAGACCCGTCGCTCTGACCTCAGTGGCCATGAAGGTGATGGAGCGCCTCGTCCTGGCTCACCTGAAGTCCATCACGGATCCTGCACTGGATCCCCTGCAGTTCGCCTACAGAGCCAACAGATCCACAGAGGATGCTGTGAATATGGCTCTGCATTACATCTTACAACACCTGGACACTGCAGCGACCTATGCCAGGATCCTGTTTGTGGACTTCAGCTCGGCTTTTAATACAATCCTGCCTCACATCCTGGAGCGCCAGCTATCCCAGCTGCGGGTTCCGGTCTCCACAAGCAAGTGGATAACCGACTTCCTCACCAACAGGACCCAGCGGGTGAAGCTGGGGTCTTGCATCTCTAGCTCCAGGTCCACCAGTACGGGCTCTCCTCAGGGCTGTGTCCTCTCCCCCGCCCTCTTCACCCTCTACACCAACAGCTGCACCTCTCTTGACCCATCAGTCAAGCTCCTGAAATTTGCAGACGACACCACCCTGGTGGGTCTTATATCCAGGGGGGATGAGTCTGCCTACAGGAGGGAGATTGAGCGGCTGCAAAGCTGGTGTAGCCTGAACAATCTGGAGCTGAATGCCCTAAAAACAGTGGAGATGGTGGTGGATTTCAGGAGAAGCGCAGCCCCGCCCCCACCCCTCATGCTGGGGAACACCCCAGTGGCCACTGCAGAACACTGCCGCTTCCTAGGGCTAACCATCTCCCGTGACCTGAAGTGGGGCCTTAACACCTTGGCCCTTCTGAAAAAGGCACATAAGCGGCTGTTCTTCTTGCGACAGCTAAAGAAATTCAGGTTGCCCAAGTCAATACTAACCCAGTTCTACACAACCATCATCGAATCCATCATCACACAGTCCATCATCACATGGTTCCCTGCTGCAGTAGCCAAGGACAAGGCTAAACTGCAGCGTGTGATCCGCACAGCTGAGAGGGTGATTGGCACCACCCTACCCAGCCTGGAGTTACTCCACAACACCAGGGCATTGAAGAGGGCAAAAAAGATCATGGAGGACCCTTTACATCCAGGCTCCGCCCTCTTCCAAATGCTCCCCTCTGGGAGAAGGCTACGGCTCCCGAGAGCAGTGAAGTCCAGGCATCGCCTGAGCTTCTTCCCTACAGCTGCCAGGCTTTTCAATCACAGTTCGAACTCTCTCTAGGACTGAATGCACTGACGCACTGTTTTGCACCTTTACTGTTGTCCACTGCACTTTACTTAACTGCTCTCTGCCTGCATATCATCAGCACTTTCAACATTAATACCTCAGCTTCTATTGTCATTATTGTCATGTCTATGTCTATTACATGTCTGTTGCTGTCAACCATATGCATACGTGAATTGGCTGTAAAACATTCCTATTGTGTATCTTCACTATATGGCAATAAACTTAACCTTGACCTTGACCTTGTGGAAAGGGACCTGATGAAACCCATGAATACTTCTTCTTCTTCTTCTGTAGTATTTGGCGGCTGGACATGCCGGATGATACCCAGCAACGCTTCGTCTGACATCACGTGAAAAGGGCTAATTATATGCCACTATGGACGTGAATACCATAGCATACAATATCTGGTGACCATCGATTTTTTTTTTAATGTTATAGAGACACTACAAATTACCACCCTAGACTAGGCTACGCTATTGCTCATAAATATCAATCGTTTTTTTAAAAAATAAGTAATTGACCAACAATGACCAACATTGCACAGACCTGAGCTGAAAGCCTAATTTTACAAATGTATCACATAACTGGTATCGTAGTACCACATAATTTAATATTTAATGTGCAGCCTCAATATGTCTAGCCTATATTGTACCCTATGTCTACCTTGCTTCTGGTGTAACCGTGACAGATTTTACGATCGATGAAGAAGAAATGACCATTTCCCAACTGTAGGGGGACCCCGAGAGCAAAAATGCCATGGTGTCACTTTAAATATACATCATTACATTATATCATGTAACATCTGCATCAATCAGATCAGTATAAAGGGTCGGTAGTCAATAGTTGTAATGGAAATTAAGGGGAAAGACAGCAAAAACTCCCAAGGCTTAGCAATAGGGTGCATGCTTACCACCCAACTATCCGCCGGCCTAAATGAAGAACTAAGGAAGAGGTTAAAGGAACACGCCACCCCCAGGTGAAATTGGGTCACCGCAGTCCCTAGAGTTGGATGAGTGAGCCAAAGCGTTTTGTAGCCGACCCAGCCACTGTCCTAATCTAGAAACGCCCCGTTAGCCTTATCTTAGCATAGTCGCTGTATTCCAAAGTGTCCGGTTAGCATGTCGTTGCAAAAGTGAATCAAATAACTCAAGATTTTTTATAAGTATTTCTCGTAACCTGTACATTCACATCGAGTGCAAATACCAATGCAAATTCACACGAAGGTATTTACTAGACCAATTTAGATGTGGAACTATTTTCGGGCATAGCACCGTCAAAGCACAGCTGCCAGGCGCAAAGACACCACCAGCATCTGAAAACCCTCAACTTCCGTCAATACGTCAGCAATGTATAACCAAAGCCATCGATATCGATGGCTTTATGTATAGCCTAAGGAAGTGTAGCACCGAGGAGAGGTTAGGAGACAGGGGATGTCGTTTCAAACTCCGGTAATTTATTCTTGCTAATAAATTGTACAGACTAGCACATTGAGGGCAGCAGGAGGTGTCCACTCAAAAACAACAAACTCACTGCTAAATCACGCCAATCGCTCGTCAATCACTCTACACAACTCACTCGCACGTAATTCACTTCAACTCTGATAAAACTTAGTAAACGTCTAGAACCCCTTATTCTAATCCCTCCCCATATCAATAACTAACCTATCTGATCCCCTAAATATTCCCCCCAATCATCAGAACTGATTGACACATTCTTTGACACAGGAGGGAGAGGGAGACACAGACACACACACACACGCGCGCGCACGCGCGCACAGACCGGGAAAACAGGAGACACAGGGGAAACAAACAGAGCAGTCCAACAGGGGGGCGATAGCCTCGGCGCTACAGAAGGATAGAAATGATAGGCTACTTACAGGCACGGATGATGAACACTGTTCTGCCTCTGTACTGAAAATGTATGGGACGGCTGTATCCTTCAGATGTAACAGCATCTTTCTCGTAGCATAGGCTACTGCATTTTCTATTCGTAGTCCCCGGTTAGAAAATTATGCTCATTGCAAACACAATATCGATTGGTGTTTTTGCAGGAATGCCGAGGGCAGCAAGCCAAAGATTTATTTGTTCCAATGGTTTTGGAATTCTGTGAAACATTATGTTCGTGTAGTCCTCTGCTTGTTATCGCAGCCCTTCAAAGCAGTTATCGCAGCGCAGCAAATAATCATTTTCCTCAATAGATGTTAAACTAATTGTAACTAACAACCTTACTGCAACTTCTTCTCTTACTGCAACTACATGGTTATAGTTATGGTGTATTGAAGCTGCGGTGCTACGTGGTGTCTTAGAAAAAGCCCACCTGTCACTGCCTAGTAGCAGAAAACTTTGTAGTCACGCGAGTGTATTGACGGAAGTTGAGGGTTTTCAGATGCTGGTGGTGTCTTTGCGCCTGGCAGCTGTGCTTTGACGGTGCTATGCCCGAAAATAGTTCCACATCTAAATTGGTCTAGTAAATACCTTCGTGTGAATTTGCATTGGTATTTGCACTCGTTGTGAATGTACAGGTTACGAGAAATAATTATAAAAAATCTTGAGTTATTTGATTCACTTTTGCAACGACATGCTAACCGGACACTTTGGAATACAGCGACTATGCTAAGATAAGGCTAACGGGGCGTTTCTAGATTAGGACAGTGGCTGGGTCGGCTACAAAACGCTTTGGCTCACTCATCCAACTCTAGGGACTGCGGGGAGTGACCCAATTTCACCTGGGGGTGGCGTGTTCCTTTAAGGCAGCTCATGGTTATGTCAGGTAGCTGGGTGATATTACTCAGTTAAAGGGGGTCACATAGGGCTGGGCGATATACCGAATATACTCGATATATCGCAGTTTACAGTACGTGAGATACATTTTTTGTTATATCGCAAATATCGAGTATTTCACCATTTTCATCATTTTTGCAAGCGACAACCTTTTACTGTCTATGGCGGCAAGTTCAACACTGCCGTCCTGTGTCCCTGTACCTTATTAAATTGGTTCAGATCTTATCTAACTGATGACTTTTTCAGTGCATTTAGGTAATGCTTTGTCATCATCTGCTCCCATTAAGTGTGGTGTCCCCCAGGGTTCTATTTTAGGGCCTCTGTTATTTTCTTTATATATGCTTCCCCTGGGGTCCATTTTTAACCGACACATTTGTTACCACTGCTATGCGGATGATACCCAATTTTATATACCAGTGGCCCCTGAAAATTCCTGTTCATTGAGCAACCTTTTTCTTTGTCTCAGTGACATTAAGAATAACATTATTTTACAGCTAAATGAAAATATAACAGAAGTGATCATTTTTGGACCATCAAACTCTGTCAACACTGTTAGCAAGGCTCTTGGCCTTCTGTCTGTTAACCACCACAGTGTTGCTAAAAACCTAGGTGTTTTCCTAGACTCTTCTTTGACTTTTAATAAGCAAGATAAAAGGGAGTTTTTTCCAGCTTCGATTACTGTAATAGCTAAACTTAAGTCCTGTCTTTCCTACAGTGATTTAGAAGTCCTTATACATGCCTTCATATCATCTAGACTTGATTACTGCAACTCATTGTATGTAGGTTTAACTAAATGAACCCTGCACAGACTCCAGATTATCCAAAATTCTGCAGCAAGATTGCTAACTGGATCTAAGAAACATGACCACATTACACCTGTGTTGGCTAAACTTCACTGGGTCCCTGTAGAACATAGAATTAATTTAAAGATTCTGCTCTTTGTTTATAAAGCCTTACATGACTTAGCACCTCAATATATCCGTGATCTCTTAACCTAGCTCGTTGTTGAACAACACTGGCCTACCCATAGATAGAAATGCTACCGCTGCTTGTTTTGAAATGAAAGTTCACTTCTTCTCGTCTGCTACACCGCGTCACAACCTCATCTGAATAGATTGTTCAGGATTGGTTGGTGAGTGTGTGATGTGCATTGTTCACGTCAAGTCATATTTTATTTATATAGCACATTTAAAAGCAACAGCATTGCACCAAAGTGCTTTACATAAAATAAATAATTAATAATAATAATTAAAGTAATAATAATAATACAATAATAGTAGACAAAAAATTGCCATTGTGATCATATTTATGAAACATAAAAAAAATTATAATAAAAAAAATAAAAGTTAAAGAAAAGTTAAGAAGTTAAAACAACAGTGGATATAAAGAAAAAGGAAACATTTGAGGGAGAGGTGGAGAGGTCAGGGAGCGTTAAAAGCTAGGGAGAAGAGGTAAGTTGGATTTAAAGCTAGTAATAGTGGGGCAAGATTCGACAGTATCGAGAAAGCTATTCCAGAGTTGAGGGGCATGGACAGAAAAAGCTCTGTCACCTTTGGATTTAAGAGAAGCAGAAAGAATAGAAAGAAGACATTGAGGAAGAATGAAGAGTTCTAGGAGGACAGTAAGGAATTAACTCTTTAAAGAGCAGGGCCATCTCTATAGCCTGACGACGTCATACTCAATTCTTATCAGAATATGAGTCTGAAACTGCTCCATTCAGCTGCGATTATGGGGCGTGATTCAACCGATACAGTGCGGGGGGATAGCTCTGCACTCATTGGATAGACCAAACCAAACAGAACAAGTTATTGGCTGTCAGTATCTGCGAAATCTAAGACAGAAATATGTAGCAGGGTAGGCTATGGAAAACATCCTCCTTCGTTTTTAAAAATAATTCCTTCAAACTGTATGCAATGAACAGCTGGGGAAGTGTGTCGTTAACCCAACGAGCAAAACAGACATTTTTAAACAAACGGGAACAACATCACCCAAACATGCTGTTTTAACTGGGTGAAAGTGAAACTGAAGTTTTCCCACATATCCTCGTTGGTCTAAGTGTTCAGAAATAGTTGTGCGAATCCGTGATAAAACCTCCGTTTCAATAGCTAAGATAAACGAAAGGCCAAACTGCATGAACAAATTATGCATTCATAGCCATAGCGTTTCTGTTGCAATCAAAATCAACCTAAGCGAACATGGTCTCACACCCAACTCGTTGAACGAGGACGCATGCAGCCGTGAACGTCACTGCTGTTCATATGTCAATCATCACGTAAAGCCCGCCCTGTGAAATGTGATTGGTCCGGGCCGAAGTGTATCTCGAATAGTAGCAGCTGAACGGAGCAGTGCCAGACCGAAGTTCCCTGCAGGAAAAGAATGGAGGCGGGGCTAAACTTCGGTCTGGCATCCAGGCTACCATCTCTAGGCTTTCCCTCCGAAATCGCACTGCTCCTACTCTAGAGGCCACAGCTCCCACCCAATTTGGCCTACCATCAAATGCTTGACCTCTCTGGAAAGTTAAGACACAGAGGCTTCAGTATAGACAAACAGAATAACTATGTGATGTACTGACACAGGGCCAGTATAGTTTTTTCTTCCTGGCGGATTGCAAGCATCTCTGAACTGACCACATATCAGCCCTCTAGGTCCCTCTGAGCCTCTAGGAAACACAACTGAGGCCTAGAACCAGGTCTTGTGAAGCTGTGTGCAAAAGTAGATCAATATAACATGAAATATGAGTGCTGTAGACCATTATTTGCCAAGGTATGCGTTTAAAAAAAACAAACTATGGAAACTCCCCATAGGACTTTTAGCTATCCAAAATGCATACTGACAATCAAATGCTTACTGCACATGAACCCCTTTGTGTAGAAGCATAATCTTGGTCTCAAATTAAAGGTAACACTCTGAGGTTTCCTGTAGACTTTTGTGATTGTATGTCAGGTGTTCTGATACAGAGTGACTACACAAAAAGTGAATAGTTACACAAAAGCCTTTATTTTTGCATTTACTTTGTTGGATCAATGGTTGTATAAACTAGACTATACATCTGAACAACTAATATTGGATAAAACAACATGAAGATTCCATTTCTATGGATTCTTGTGAATATTTCAGTACCCAATATGTTGCATCTACTTGTTGAAGTGCAGCTATACTGCAGCCAGATGTCAGGGTGGCACCAAAAGCGGAGGAGGGGGAGGAGGGCATAAGACATGGTATGATTAATCTTACAATGTAGAGCACTACACAGATTGTGCATTTAAAAAAAATGCCAAAAAACGTTTGGATTTCCAAGAGTCCAATCTTTCAGATGGTGTATAACATTACTATGCTTCATGGTAATATGGTGTCTACAAATTATTTTGAATGTTGTGGGGTGGTGGGGGGAGGAGGGGGGGTAGTCCTACAAAGGAACAACGAACGCTCTTTAAAAGGACCTGGCGAAAAAAAACACAATATTAGGAAATCGAAACACATTTTCCAATTTCCGATTTTTACGTTTTGGATAGAAAATTGAACTGATAGCTGTAGTTTTAGGTCCGTGTATGGTCCGTGTACCTTCTGTTCATTTGATTTTTAAATTCAAAACAAAAATTGAAAATCGAAAAACGACCTTATATGTGACTCTGCAAAGCGAAACCAGTCGTTTCTTAAAATTTACTAAATTAAGTTTTGTGCTCACGTGAACGGCCATAAACTAAGCTTTCCAATGATATGTATATCGAGGGTATTACACAAATTATCACTAAGATAACTGCATCCAAAGTTGACATGGTTTTCCTGTCATGATATGCCAGAAAATAATCACCTTTTTAAGCGGCGCGTGGACAACGGGAATGACAGCAAATGCGTTGAATCTTCGCCGGGTTTAGCAGTTTAGCAGTTTAGCAGCATGTTTTTCTGTGAAATGCGTTCACAATATGAAACTGTAGACTGTATACTGTCGAATTAAGTGAAAACGTGAAATTCAACATTTTAATTTGGAAGTTTGTTACTCTTGATTTTCTCAAAATAACGTTGTGCGCAAAGCAACTGATTTCGCTTTAAATGGTCACATATCTGTTTTTTTTTTTAAAACAAAATAGCGCGACTGGCTGGGGCACCTGCACCTCACGCCGGCGACCCGGGTTCGATTCCCGCCCCACGGTCCTTTCCGGATCCCACCCTACTCTCTCTCCCACTCGATTCCTGTCACCCTACACCGTGATTAAAGGCATAAAAGGCCAAAAAAAAATATCTAAAAAAAAAAAAAATAGGAAATGTCCTCGTGTTTTTGTTTTGAATATTACACTTTGTATACCCACGACCGAAATCCAAAATCTGCACAACAATAATGTGAAATCGGAACTTGTCTCATTCTTTTCATTTGGCCTATCCCCCAGGCTGTCCTACATTGAAACCTGTGACATTTTAATTAGAGACATGTTTGTACACGTTTCTAAGGCAGAAAAGTCAGACACGTTGTCTCAACAAGGAGCAAGGGGAGTGGAGACGTAGAAGAACGCAGAGTTGGAAAAATTCTGAGAACCGGCCTATGAGGCACGAAAATATGCATTTGGGCTCCTCTGTTGTTCTGTATGCGCTACCTGTCCTTGGATTGGGGGGTGGAGTGGAGTGGACGTGATCAGGCCTATCCTATGTAGCAGATCTATTGGGCAGACGCTTCTGTTCAAAGTAACATATAATAGGCCTATAATATAAAAACATATTTATATTCATGTTGTAACAACTTGTGGCGTCAAGGCTCAAATCAGCACGTTTATTGGGTCAGGAGCGGGGAACACGGACAGATCAAAAACATCTTTAACATGATTTGATTCAAAATTTGGCTGCAGAAGCCACTGTCACCTAGCCTAGAAATCTAGACGCGCCCTAGCGGCCAAAATAATTTTTGCCTAGCGGGATGGTCTAGGGCGTTCGACTCCAGGCCAGTAATCAGAACCCTCTATCTGTGTACGGAGTCCTTGAGCCCGCCTTAGCTCATCTTCGGCTTCGGATAGTAGGCGCATTCGAGTTCGGATACGGCTGACTTCGGCTGGCTGCATACGTCAACGTGAGCTTGAGTCTCACCGGGAGGGGCGAAAGTTTTAGACGCAGATGGTACCGAACACGATTTTGCAAATTTGACAGACGTGATTCGCATGAGACCTCGCGGGAGATATCGCAGGATTTTGTGTGCATTATATCAGAAACACTTTTTGATGAAATACAGTATAACTTTCATCCTTACTCATTAAAATGAGCATGATGACAGACGAAATAAATTGATATGATGTAGTTTAAATAAACCACTGTTATACAGTTAACAGGCCTGCATTGTAGCACATTAATTAAATATCAAGTGTTTTCCATGTGTATATGTACTGTAACCAACAGCATAAAATATCAAAACGGTTTCAGTAGGCTAGCCTACCGCTGTGCCAGAAATCACAAATAAGAAGGTATCCCTTTGATATCTGTTCATTTTGGTACATTCTAATGTAAGGAGCAAAGATTCCAGAACAGAGCCAGATGGATCACTTTTGACAAGCTCAGGTGTCGTCCCAGACGCTGGCTACAGTGCTGATCCTAAAATGTTAGCTGATCCATCTTGCTCCGCTATAGAATCTTTGGTAAGGAGGCAGAACGAGACCCCTGTCATAATCGTCATGGGGAAATTCCTTCCAAACGGCCCCATCACGTCCTTGAACTGACATCATGGGGCGGGATCCAGCCGGTTGCAGGCTTTAGAAAGCAAATGCAGAGAGCTGCGAAATCTGACTGCAGACGTCTTCATCCAGCGAGTTTTGAGTGACGTGACATGATCACATTTTTGTGACATGTTCACAACATTTCTTCAAGTCGAATAACACGTCTAACCAGCATGCACTGCATATTACACAAATTACGTTTCTGTTTGCAGTCGACTGCATCCGACTGCAGTCGACTTGACAAGTCGAGTGAGCCTATTGACGCCAGGGGGCTGGACCATGCGTCCTCGTTCGACGAGTTGGGTGAGGAAAAGATGGATGAGGCTAACGAAGCGCACTCCTTTGAATTGGCTTTGGAAGAGTTAGACTTGAGCTTTTCTTTGAAGGTTGAGCAGAAAGAAGCACTCAAGTCATTCGTTTTAAAGAAGGATGTATTTGCCGTTTTGACGACCGGCTACGATTGGTCACAAATGCTGGCCTATTACGTGCAGAGGCCGTTTGAAAGACAACTGTTCATCCCACCCACAGGCTTCAGCTCTGTGAATGGTCCGACCCCAGACTATACATTTCTGTATAGTTTGGCTTGCCAGGCTAACTGTCACCAAATGCCAAAGCAGACGTACTTAAAAACAATGATGATTGTCTTTTGTGCGAGTCAACAATGTTTGGCACCAAATTAGTTTTGTTAAGAAGCCTGAGTGAGATTCCTCTCAAACTGTCCATGCACAAACATTACACATGATGTTTGGCCCATTAAAAACACCTAGTTTGACCTGTCCTTATTGCCTGTTTGGTGTTTATTTACATTTGTTATGAATTATAGTTGTATGTACTCTAACATACATTATTATGGAAGACATTATTTGTATATTCTTGTAAATAATCTCTAACATCAACCTCTAATTCACTAGGTCCCGTGTTGGAGCAAATATCACATTGATTGTTGTGTAGGGCCTACACAAAACTGCTTGATCATAAACTGGGCTAGAAGACAGGAAGGGTTCACTTGAGTGTAACAATACAATGTGTGGACATTTCTCAATCTATCAATAGTAACATTAAGAGTCATTGCATGAGAAAACCAGGCAGAGGTGGGAAGATGGGGGTCGGCCAAATCGGCTCATACTTTGTATATGTGATAAGTATGTGGAACTATGAACAGCCATATACTTAAAACCCTCCAGCTGTTTTTTGTTATGGAGTTCTGGGACCCCTCTCAGAGACCCTCAGAAATCCAACAATTCATGGCTGAAAATGACTGAAATTGCCATTTCTACCCTGATTATCCTGATAAAGATATGAACATAAGCTTTATATTTCCATAGAGCCTAGGTAGCATAGTTTTAAAGACCAAAAGGTGCATCGAGGGGTTATCTACACCACTGAAAGCAGAATTTTCCCCTCTCTAAATTTCGGTCATTTTTAAGAAGCATTATCTCGTATTCGCAGTGGCTTTGGTGGATGGTTTTACTGTTGCTGGAGAAAGGAACATCTACTGATTCAAAAACAATTGTCGTCTAATTGGGCCACACATAATGTGTGCCGTGCCAGGAGGGTCTTTAGCAGGATTTGTCATGTTTTGGCCTGTGATAAACCATATTCAGATCGCCATCACATGGCCATACCATGGCATTACATCACAAACAGATGTAATGCCAGATGTTTGCGATGTAATGGCATGGTATGGCCACTCGGTGGCGAACTGAATAGTCTAGTTTCAAATGTATGACAACCCAGAACAACAATGCATGCAGAGGTCTGCACTCTTTAAGTGTTTTTCTAGTTAATTAAAGCTTTCTTTAACAATTTGTCATACAGTGACACAAAAATTGACCATAAATTACCCTATTGTGAGATATTATTGCCTGGTTTATTATACTCCAAAACCCGAAAAACCCCCGTAAAGACCCTCCTGGCACGGCGCACATTATGTGTGGCCCAATTAGACGACAATTGTTTTTGAATCAGAAGATGGTCCTCTGTCCAGCAACAGTAAAACCATCCACCAAAGCCACTGCGAATGTGAGATAATGCCTCCTAAAAATGACCAATTTTAGAGGGATGAAAATTCTGCTTTCAGTGGTGCAGATAACCCCCTAGTGCACCTTGTGGTCTTTAAAACTATTCTACCTAAGCTCTATGGAAACATAAAGCTCATGTTCATATCTTTATCAGGATAATCAGGGTAGAAATGGCAATTTCAGTCATTTTCAGCCATGAATTGTTGGATTTTTGAGGTTCTCTGAGAGGGGCCCCAGAACTCCACAACAAAAAAGAAAAGTACAAAGTATGAGCCGATTTGGCCGACCCCCATCTTCCTACCTCCTGTTGGTTTTGCCTGGTTTTCTCGTGCAATGACTCTTAATTCTGCAATTACAGTGGTCATGCCCCTCTGCCTGTGAAGACAATTGCAATGCAGAATTAATGTTGCAACTGTTGCTGAGGAGAGTCCACGCTATTGAGTCCTCCTGGGGTCAGCTTGAGCTTCACAAGCAGAGCAGAGTGTCAACATCTGCAGCCTAGTGTAGCCTACAGGATGAATGGCCTAAGTGAGAGACAATCATGAATTAACCTAATACTGCTTGACACACATATACTGGAGCATATCGAGCAGTGAGGTCTTAAACAGCCCCCAAGGTTCAGCATCACACATTTCTTTTGACGCAAAGTAGGGACCAGCTAGGCTACGTAACTTAGAAGGGGACTTTTATTTTTAATGCAGCGGAACCACAGCATGTGTACAACAACAGCCCAACAACAGGTATTAGCATGACCTGTTTTTTGGTTGTTGTTACAGTATGTTTTGTAAAAATACACAACAAAAACAAATCACTGTCAGTTCCATGCAGTTTGACTTTTCATTGGGGTCAGTCAGGAAGAGGTCATGCCATGGAGTTTTTTTATATATATATTTCTTATTCGAGTATATTCAACTTTGCTGTTATTGCACAAGTGAAATACCAGTAACAAAATGCAGTTTTACATAGCCAGTGATCCAAACGAGTAGGCTTACGGTACATATACACATATCCGACACGACACACGCATGATGGTGAGCCACATGACTGGGTATAAAAGTGTTTCTAGCAGTCAAACTTTATTACACTTTAAGCCTAAATGAGAGCACAATTTACCCTCTTAGTGTTCAGTTTAAAATAGGCTAACATCTGCGAAATAAAGTCAAATTATAACAACGTTATTTTTGAAGCTTTGAAGGCATTCATTGGCATTTGGTTTCTGCAAGACGCTTGGTCATTTGTATCGGGTAGCCTACCAGTCTGTCTACACTGATTCTCGATATGCATCTGGGGTTGTGCATGATTTTGGGGTTATTTGGAGACATAGTGGCTGTGTTACTGGAAGCAATACTACTTCCCAAAGTGATTGCTGTGTGTAAATGCCAGGCCCACACTTACTTGTTTTACAAACTTTTTTTTTTTTTGTCTAGTTAGTAGTTTATTATCATCAGGCAATCAGGACACAGAAACAATCTCTGTACCCAAGAGACAATCAGTTGTTTCTCACACACATACTGTACCTTTTATGGTACCATAATATCATTGCATCATTGTATCATTACACCTTCTAATCTCTGCACACACATGACTTGGTCAGTACAATGAGTTAAAGGTGGGGTAGGAGATCTTTGGAGCATGCTCTCTGGAGTCTTTTTTTTTTTTTAACATATTGCTGGCAATACTCTTCACACCCCCATTGCAACCAATTAATTACATTTTAACACAAAAATGAAAAGTTTTAAACCCTATTAGGACGGGATGAATTTTAAGAGGTGACATGAGGTGAAGTAATAATTACCAGGGAATTTAGTCCCGTCCGGACGCGCCATGTCAGTAAACATAACGGAGTATGTCCGTGAAATTTACAGCCACTTTTACCTTCAGTAAAACGTGGTAAATTACTGTAGGTAATATTAATCCCGTGCGAACGCGACCCTCTGTAAAGATGTCTGTAATATTTCATCACATCCTGATTTAAAAACAATTCCACCCAATTCCCTATGTTGTACACCATAGTCTGAATGAAAACATAACATGTTGTGCAGCTTCTAATAAGACGTTAGCTAGTTTGCCTAATAGCTTGATGTTGTTGGCAATTTCAAACTACTTATGGCATAACATAAAGCTAACGTTCGCTAGTTCAACCAACTTGTGTAGTCTTTGAAATCTGAAAATGCTGCACGCAACTGACTTAACGTATCGCGTGCACGGTGACGGCAGAACGTAAGTAGTTACTCCTCCCATGTCAAATAAAATTACACAGATTTCTAGTCCCGTCCGAATTGGACATTTGCATTACAGAGAACATGTGATAAACCTGCATTTCTCTACATCCCCCTGTAAAACTAGTCCCGTCCGAATAGGGCTTTAGTGGCCTCTAGAACGAACAATCCAGGAAAAACACTATCCAATCATACTGAACGGACTGTTAACGATGATTGGATTCTGATGCATCTATCAAACTGCAATCTGCTCCTCCCTCCCACTCGTGAACAAGCATTGCACGTTCCTGTACTCTGGAGGCGTGGCTTCGGGGGGAAGTCTGAAGAAAGAGGTTGGGACTTTTGACCTGTGTACTTTCAAAGTGCAGCTTTGCTGGAATCGTTTTCCAGGATCTCCTACCCTACCTTAAAGGACATAGAATGGAAATCATTTTTTTCTTGGTTTTTATGAATTATGAGAGGTTGTGCATAAACAAAGAGCTATCATGAACATGAGGCATGGTTGTGCCCTCCTTCATATGAAAATCCTGAACTTAGAAATAGACACAAAAAAATGGGCAAATTAGAAAAGAGCCTGCTTGTGATGTCAGACATTGCAAAGCCATTGAAGTTCAATTGGGGTTGCCAAAGAGGGCGCCATTTAGTCAAACAGACCATTTCAATACCCAGCCTAAATATATGGTTTTAATTAGTCTTGTAAAATTGCAATTGAGTTTATTTTTTTTAAATCAAAGTTGAATATATACTATTTTAACATCAGAGAACACTCAATTAATCTCAATTAATCCATTCTATGTCCTCTTTAAATTAAGAATCACAGACATTAAGAACATTTCTATCGTCATACAACACATAATTTGCCGTTTCCCACCAGTTACTGAAACAAAAGTATCAAATACAGGGATTAAAGCAAAAAAAAATCCTGAGCCTGAACTTTTTTAGACTCGTGCATACGACTCTATACGACACTATGGTGGTCGATCGATTGGAAACCGGTTTACTTTTTGGAGTGTTTGCACACGACACAGGCCTTGTTTGTGATGTTGGACCCCAAGAAAGGCCAATAGGTGGCAATAGTAGTCCAACACACTACAATATGCTACATAGCATTTAGGATTTCTTTTTATATCAAGTTTTGCTGCTAATCTTTGTCTTTGACAGGTTACAAATTGACCAACAATCATAAGGTGTCATGTTGTCAGGGTATGTGAAATTGGAAGGCAGGCATTTGAAGAATAAGATTTAGTTGCAACCATTTAAGTTAAGGTATTCAAAAAAAGACAATGATTCTCTTTCTAAAGAGTAATAACAGTGTTTCCCACAGATTAGAAGGCAATATGTGGTGGTCGCCTCATGTCTGACACTTTGTTTTCACATAATGTGAATTTATTTATTTAATGATTTTTTTAACAAGATGTAAAGCACACACACACACACACACACACACACACGTGTAATTATTTATATACATTCTGTATACTGATATTCATAACAGCAAACTTTATGCAGCTTATAGCCTGCTATTCATATTACAACTCCACCTCTTAAATTCAGCTGTTTGATTGAAGCCTCGAAATATTGTAAACAAAGTAGCATAGTTGGCTAGTTTATCATACTCTAGCTGGTTGGACTGTTCAGTGTCCCCACGGGTGTTTAAGTTTCAAGGTAAGCTCATACTTTTTCTCCTTGGGACAGGCCCTTTAAATCTTGGAGTTGAAAAACATTGGTAGGCTATTGAGATGGTCAGTCAACTTGAATGCAGAGTTTTAATCAGATGTGTGCAGCATAGCCTACTAATGATGCTAACCGTATAACAATAATTCAGCTAGTCGTCTTCTGTGCGTCATTGCGTTCACGATTGTGAATGTTTTGTTTGGATTAAATGTGCATGTCGAGGGGCGGGTGTCCATTGAGTGCGCACGCGGGCCGAGGAGAATTCGTTTACTTCTATACGGTTTGGTAAAGTTGCACGCATAGTCTACAAAATTTGAAGAAGAACTTATGCTTCCACACCCGCAGCGTCAGGTGCATTAGTGCGACCGCGCTTCCAGGGATGATCTCGTTATGGAGACAGACGCGGTGTGCACGAAGGGGAGTCTGTGTCTGTGTCTGAGTGTGTGTGTGTGTGTTAGAGCTTAGATCGGGCACAAAAAATCAAGCCCGAACCGGCCCGAGCCCGTGCACGTTGTGTCCGAGCCCGGCCCGGCCCGACATATTACTTATGAGCCCGAGCCCGATTTAAACCCGACACTTTTTTAAATGCGTGAGCCTTATAACTGACGTTCTCAACTACAATTACGAGTTGTTTGAACTACATAAATCTGAATTAGGCCTATCTTAATGAATAATGAAACAAGGACTAAGCATGTAGACTTCGTTGTTTGTTTATTCTGAAATGGATCACAAATGGATCCGAATGAAGAAACGCAAATGTCAAAACGAAACGCCAACGCAAATGTTGTCACTGTCCACGACTTGTTCGCAGTGGCGGTTTTAGGTACGGGCGAACCGGGCGGTCGCCCGGGGCGGCATCTTGTATGGGGCGGCACGAGCGCTTAACCCTATGAGCCCGACTGACGCAAAGTGCGTCAAAAAACACTCATGGGGGCGCTCGTGGATGATCTCGCCTGGGGAGTAATTCAGTCTAGAACCGCCACTGCTTGTTCGAAACTCTTCCATACGTCCGACTTTCCTCCAGACTTGCTCAAAGTTAATTCTCCTGATTTAATTTTCTTCTTTATATCGTCCATCTCCATGTTGCGCTTAAGCTAGGCCACACAATGTTCTACAGCAGAGCAGCAGTGTGATGCGTGCCAGTGGAGGAGACCGTGCGCATGATGTGTTGCATTTTGTAACTTGCAACTTTGTACACATTTGTTACTTAAGCCTAGGCTACTTTGCTAAAAAATAAATGTAATATTTCGGATAATGGCATAGTCTCCCCACCCAGTTAGGCTAATAAAGAAATTATATATATTTTAAAAAAACACAAATGCTTGATCAAAGGCCCGACCCGGCCCGGCCCGAGGATAGTGGCGGGAAATATCGGCCCGACCCGGCCCGCGGGTCGGGTCGGGCTCGGGTCGGGCTCGGGCTCGGGCAGAGAATCTAACCTCTAGTGTGTGTGTGTGTGAGTGTATATTAAAGGGTGCGTGACGCGTGAGTGACAGAGAGGGAGAGCAGGGAAAGGAAATTCAGCTTAACGAATGCTGCGTGTTTTTCAATGGCGTTTACAAATAAATAATATTTTAAAAAATGAACGCAGTCAATGGCCGCACGCCGGAATTCCGGCACGGTGCCGGAAAACTTTAATCCCTGCAAATAAGAAGAACTGGGTTAGTTTCCCACAAAAGAATGAAGTCACAAGGCAATAGAAATACCAATTATAAGAAACAATATGAACTAGGATAGTACGTACTTTTGATCCCGTGAGGGAAATTCGGTCTCTGCATTTATCCCAATCCGTGAATTAGTGAACACACACAGCACGTAGTGAATACACAGTGAGGTGAAGCACACACTAACCCAACAGCGGCGCTCGGGGAGCAGAGAGAGGTTACTGTAGGTGCCTTGCTCAAGGACTGGTGGACTGGTCAGGGATCAAATTGGCAACCTTCCGGTTACAAGCTCGAAGCCCTAACCAGTAGGCCACGGCTGCCCCAGGTTAAGCTTTAACAGAAGAGTCTGTTCAAGAGTGAACGATCTTGCAGATACACAAGTATCAAATCAAAGGTTAAATTCCATCTTGGTAATTTTCCCCTCACACACAGCAATCGTAAAACGAATCGCTGAACGGTTGGGTATGGAATTTGCAAAACGGCCGGCAGATTTTGAAAATAGACAACTCAAGCAAGAATTCAGATGCGCAAGACCGAGCCAGGCTAAGGCTGCGTTCAGACTGCCAGCCAAAATCCGATTTTTAGCCCATTCAGATTTGTATCGGATGTCACTTTTGAAGTCTGAACAGTGACAGGTCACATAAAATCCGATTTTTGCAAAACGGTTGCAAACCACATCCAGGAGGTAGTTTCATATCGCATTCGTATCGGATATGGACAGATATGTCTCAGTCTGAACAGCTCCCAACACTCAGATCGGATTTGACTGTCCGTGACGTGACTTTACGTGCGTGACCGCCCACCTATTTCGAGTTGTGGAGCAACGTTACGGCTATGTCTTTTGACCATGTTATATTAAACGTGACTTAACAATACCCAATGCTAATAGAGCATTATACAGTCTCTGCTCTGTTTCTATGGAAGTTGCAAGAATCCACATTGTTCTATTAAATGCCGTTAATAATTAAATAGCCTTCCAACAGTTTGAAGCGGAGCTTGCCACTGATTAGTTTCGGTTTCTGTCACGCAAATGCGCACACGTATGCATGCATTCAATGGACACTCACCTAGTTGTATTGTTCAATGTTTAATCACACCAAATTAGCAAGTATTTCCTCCTGATGGCAGAAATGTTTGTTTTCGTTGCTACAGCAACCTGTCAGATCTGTTACTAATGTGACCCAGTCTGAACAGAGCCATATCTGATCTGGACACTTGCTAAAGGCAGTGTGAACAGTCAGCCCTAAAAATCGGATATGAGAAGGAATCCGATTTGAATCAGATTCGTCTGCAGTCTGAACGCGGCCAAAGCACTCTTGAATGCCAGCCTGGCGTCTGTACAGCACTATACCTCTAGTCTCTATACAATTGCTCACATCAACTTCCCCAAGCAGGTTACTTAGCTAACTAGTTTTACATTCTTTATTCACCTCCAAAGGGTTGTAGGTAATAGTTCCACAAATCCCCGAAGGCAGGTGATTTTATACATTATCGTAAAAAAGCACCAATTAGGCTATCGGCCCTTTCGTAAGGAATTTCTAAAACAATGATGCTTTTACAACAACATTTGATAAATGAACCTTACATTTTTCATTAGCCATAGGTGTGTATTGAACAGAATCTGGTTTGGTTCTTACCGGGGCTTTTACCTCCTGAAATATCTGAGTTTAGTTAGATTGACGAACGAGCTGTGAAATGATGGTAGCGGGTAAATAATGTAATTGGCTGGAGTTTTTCGAGCCCTACCCATCCCACAGATGATTGACGTGTTTAATTTCCATTTCAGTGCTTCCAACTCAGTGGCTGTAAGTGGGTTAGAATAGGATTTCAACTGATTTAGCAAAAATCTATGTATTCACATGGCTGATCCTTTTATTCAAAGCGACTTACATACAGTATATTAATACGTTAACACAATGACGACACACATACAAGGAGGCAAGTCATACACGTTATAAAGTATACAGTTGTTTCCCGAGCTGCATTTGAAATAGACTTTACAGAGAGATCAATTTTGGTGCAACACAGCAGCAAACATTAAAGACTCACAAACAGCAGCAAACACGTTCAGTACAACACTATCTGGTACATGAATGCATGAATCCTAGGGGTGTAAAAAATAACCGATACATATCGATATTCGTTTTTAACCTGTAAAAGACGACTACATCGATGCATCAAGCCTCGTTTCGAATTTTTCATGACATGAATCGGTTATTGTTTCGATTTAAAAGAAACAAATCGGTTCACATTCGCAAACGTTTCTGACTTGACCGTCTCTTATGAAATACTCGATTTCCTGACCTGGTGCGTGGCTGTGTGCATCCCAATTTTGATTTGAGAACAATGACAGCCTCTCATTGGTCAAAGATGGCATAGCCTATCACGTTCGTCTATCCATTCCAACGAAACGTGCCCTGGACGTGCCTGAAGGAATGAGATGCTAGTCTTCCTCAGAAAAGATTTCTGACAACTCCGAACCTATATTCAACGCGCCGGCGAAACTTAAATCCAAAGTTTGGAAGTCGTTTGGCTTTTTCAAAAGAGAAGGTCTCTTTATATGGCTCTGGTTCTATCTCTCCCGTTGTCAAGCGGGCATATCCCAGGATTCTGATTAACTTTAACTTTGAAAGATCGCTACTTTTATAGCCTACATGGCATCCAACTAGCTACAATCCACCTCCGTCATATGCTACAATGTTACTATGGTTCTGCACGTCTGTATTTCAGCTTGGATGCAACGTGACAGTTCATTTAAACTTCGCAACGAGTTTGGCGAATTAATATTCAAGTGTGATACGGGAACTACTTCAAAGGTAGCAGGTTATACGAAGTTAATGGCCACCCCATCAGCCAATCAGAGAAGAGAATTCCATTGTTGAGGGAGATAAGCAGAGAATCATTTATTCTTTTACATGAGAAAAGGCCAAGGGCAAAGCACTGCTTTATTTTCTTTTGTAACGACACCTCTTTGGTCTTTAATTTTTTTATGCAACATATACAGAGATATGTGTTTCTTCTGTTTATTTCTTTATGGTGTCCTCAGTGTGTGCCATTACTAAAATATTATATGAAAAACCTCACCTTTTCACAATAAAATGTTTTGTCATGTTCATACATCAAGTTGTTTGTCCTATTGATAACCATTAACTTGATCATGTAAAATGTGCACAATTGTAAAGTGAATGTGCACAATGAAAAATAACTTTCAGAATGCTTTTGATTATTGAACCGCATCGAATTGCATCGAATCGCATCGAATTGAATCGTACCGAATCGTTTGCTATTAACATGTATCTTTTTTTGAATCGTATCGTGACAATGTATCTAGATGCGAATCGTATCGTCTTTCACATGAGAGATTCACACCCCTAATGAATCCAAAAAACACTTTCCTAGTTGAAAAGCGCTATACACTGGACAAAATTATAAATGTAACACTTTGGCCTGCTACAAACATTTCACCCTCTCCAATTAAAAAAAAACAAACATTGTGCACATCTTAAGAGGTTATGTCATGGGGGGGGCATATAATAAATTAATTGTGTTCCTGACCTGTACACCAACTGGTGTAGGTGGCCAGACACAGTTTTCCGTGAACGGGGCCTTGTCAACCCATCCCATAACTACTCATTTTATGTGTAGCGCCACCTAGTTAAAAATGAAAAAGCAAAAATGTACAGTGGGTACGGGTTGAGAATGCACGTTTTGCCACGGAAATCCCGCAGAGATCCCGTAGGCTGTCAAGCCGACTTTTTTTCGAGGCTACGGCAATGTACCTGTCAGGAAAATCTTCCAAGTATTTAAGATTTTAAGACACAAGAACCACAACAAGTAGTATGTTTTTACTCTGGCCCAGAGGAGAGAGCGTTCAGACAGGAGGATTCCCTCTCCCTGCTAAACAGTCTCTGTCCTCTGAAACTCTGGGTAGTTCTTTTATTAGAAGAAGCGGCCTTGTCATTATTCGTCCAATCAAACATATCCTGCTTTTGCAGGTACATCTGTTTCCTTTGACGTAAACAAGAACAATGTTGGCAAGAATACTCTTGGCATCAGTAGTGCACGTATACATGATATATTGCAGACATTGCAAAACAATATGTGAGGCACACCTAAATGTCCTTAACAATGATAATAACATAATAATTTCTTTAACATTTCCCTCCTGTTTATCATTGGTAACTTCACAATCAATTGTTCCATTGATACATCTCCAATACAGGTTTTCTGTAAGAACTTCTTTGCTGATCATAAGGTTAATCAATTTAACCATTACATTTTACTTACATATTCAACTTTTGATCAATAATAATGCAGACATGGATTCATGTTAATAATTAACCAAACTTAAATCTATTTAAGCTGTTCAACTATCAATTTTAACTGCAAAACCAAACGATTCAACTCTGAACTAAAACTAAAGAACTACAACATGTACTGTATGTCTTCACACTAAACACATCCTTATTCCAACCTCACACATAAAATCAAAGCATGTAGTAATTTTTTACCAACTTGAATAGCAAGTTTCAAACCTTTTGATGGAAGCGAAAACCTTAACGGAAAACCTCAGTCATGATTGATCTTATTTTGAGGAGAAAACCATTTAAGGAAAAATTCTTCCATTACCCTGCCATAGCAGCGGCACTTGTGTACACAAGCAAGAGGAGAAAACTTACCTTCTACTACACATATACTTTTACTTTTATGGGCTATATCAGTGGGAATTTTATTTTAGGTCTAAAAGTGGCATAAGGAGTCAATGTTACGCTAGACTTTACAAACTTCAATGGGTGTGTCACTGCACAGACATAGGTCGTGTTAGTGCTGTCTTTATGCATTGTCATGTGAGCATTAACATAAGAGACATTTTCACCAGATGTTCCTTCACCTATACATGAACTCTGTACATAAGAAATTTTTTACGGCTGTCAAACGGGGGTGAGAAGCAGATATTGGCATCAGAGAACACACATAGCAATCAGACACATTAGTCAAATCAGAAATGATACACATGTAATGTTGTTGTAGGTATGCAGATCCTCTGACAAAATCCATCTCTTGTTTCGGCTTCCTTTGTCTTTCAAGAAACAGTTTTGTAACAAGTGTCAGCAAGGTGAGAGTGATAGCCGCTCCAAGGGCCAGCCTCAACACTAAAAGTCTGTTACCTCAAGGCATCGTCACTAAGCTTGGGAGGATCCAAAATCTTCACCGACGTTGAGACGACTAGATTCTAAACCTCTAATCCCCTTTGGAGTCGGGCTTCCCCTCCTCAGCGGTTGACTGGAAGGTCCCGAACCTTACAGTGAGAGAGGTGTGTCCAAGCGGTCCGGCCCTCCACCTTCACTGCAGTGGGTGTAGATAGGATGACTCTGTGGGGCCCTCCCAACGTGGATTGGACCAGCACTTTTTCTTGATGACTTTGATGAACACACAGTCTCCTGGTTTCACTCTGGGATCCTGTGGAGAAACAGAGAGAGAGGGAGCAGTATCCGTGTCTACATATTCCTTTGAACACAGTGTTTTAATCAGTTGCTCCACTACTCCTACATCATCATCAGGTGTAGCTTTACTATGAGAGAAATCAGGCATGATATACGATCTGCCCTGTGAATTGTGTTTAATACATAAAATGCACTGATGGCAAAAATATTGTGAGTAGTTTGTAAATCCATATGTTGCATAGCGTTTGTCTACTAGTGCACACATCCCTCCTGTTGAGACATGGCTCTGCCCATGACTCAAAATAGCTGTCTATTGTACACTGATTTTGGCAATGTGAGATGCAGCAAAGGCATATTGGCTGTCTGTGTATATTGTCACTTTCTTTTTGACAAAAAGCTCACATGCTACCTGTGCAGAGCATGTGGCAGACAAAAGTTTAACTTTAATTTAGCAGGTAGTCACTGCATAAGCTGCTTTGTTTACACCATATTTAATGTGTGGTTGTGATAACAATACTGTCATACGAGATAAGAATGTCATGTTAGTTTGTAACAGTAATAGGGAGACGGCATGTGGGACTTTTCACAGTCAATGGGTGAAAAAGCACAACTTCAACAGAAGTTTGTACTGCGATTGCAGTGGCGGGCACAACTTGCACACACGGGGGTGGCTCTCGCCACAAGGTCCAGTTGTGAAGAGTGAAATGCCACTGTCTATTTTTAGCTTCCCATTGTTGTGTCAAAACCGTGGTCATGAAACCATTTTTTTTTACATCAACATTTGTATGAATGGTTTAGAGTAATCAGGCAGTGCTAAAACAGTGGACCTAGCAATTAACTGTTTTATGTTTAAAAATGCAATTTCAGCAGAATTCAAATATTTAGTTTAATATTTAGGCTATCACTTTCTTAGTAATTTAAACACACATCAGCTATAGTCTAGAAATTCCTCACACATTTCTAGCTCTTCTCCTTCTCCATTTACATACTCTCTATCGTATCTGTACTTTCTTATCTTTGGTGGGGCAGTCGCGAAACCAATGCCCGCGACCCCCACACTTATAACACTTGTTGCTATCATCACCTTCATTTTCAATTTTTTTCTGCATTGGCCTATTGCCTTGTAATGCCATCACAAATGCTTCCACTAATTTCTCTGAGTCTTTCTTTTCTTTTTCTTTCTTTTTGTTCTTCACTGTTTTCTCTGCATGTTTAGCTTGTTCCATAAAATCTGGCAGTTCTGCTGTTCTGAAAGTAACAAAATGTTTCTCTATCCATTCTTTTATTTCTGGTCTGAAACTCTGAAGTAATGCTTGCTTCAATTGTTGTTTATAAATTGCCTTATCTTCATCACTTTCTGACTTCAGACCACTATAAGCTTTAAAGGGATATTCCGCCATTTTTGGAAATACACTCATTTTCCACCTTCCCTCGAGCAAAACAATCGATATTTACCTTGTTCCCGTTCATCCAGCCATTCTGTGAGTCTGGCGATACAACTTTTAGCTTCAGCCTAGCATAGATCATTGAATCGGATTAGACCATTAGCTTCTCGCCTGCTAGCTTCATGTTTAAAAGTGATTAAGACTTCTGGTAATTTTCCCATTTAAAACGTGTCTCCTCTCAAGTTAGAAAGTGCAATAAGACCAACTGAAAATGAAACCTGGCGTTTTTCTAGGCTGATTTGATATGGAACTACACTCTCATCTGGCGTAATAATCAAGGCAACTTGCAGCTACTGGCACTACTACTGCTTGTTGTCTATGGGGACTATTTTCAGATGCTGCGTAAGATATCACTGCGCCTATGGTACGCTTGCAAGTTGCCTTGATTATTACGCCAGATGAGAGTGTAGTTCCAGGTCAAATCAGTCTAGAAAAACACCAGGTTTCATTTTCAGTTGGTCTTATTGCACTTTCTAACTTGAGAGGAGACACGTTTTAAATGGGAAAATTACCAGAAATCTTAGTCACTTTTAAACATGAAGCTAGCAGGCGAGAAGCTAATGGTCTAATCCGATTCAATGATCTATGCTAGGCTGAAGCTAAAAGTTGTATCGCCAGACTCACAGAATGGCTGGATGAACGGGAACAAGGTAAATATCGATTGTTTTGCTCGAGGGGAGGTGGAAAATGAGCGTATTTCCAAAAATGGCGGAATATCCCTTTAAAGACTTTTTCAAATCTGTCTCTAAACTCCCAAACATCCTCATCGTCTTTTTGTGTTGTGGCGTGTATTTTAGTGTAATCGCAATGTTTTCTAAAAACTTCCTTACATTTGTTCTCCAAGGCTTGGATTTGCTGAGTAAGATCAGCAGAGCCAGAGGCATGCGCTGTACCATTCAAATGGGCTACGAAGCTATCTTTAACACGGCTCCAATCGGAACCCATTTTGCATCGAAACATCCTTTCGACCTCGAAACCATTTAAGTGGTACACCGCTATTATGCTTTTCATTTCGTCGCAAAATTCATTAATTTGGGCTTTATGTGATGGAATTCCCTCCACCGCTTTTTTAACATCGTCCTGTGTCCATGTCCTATAGACATACATTAAGCGTGGATTGGCATCATTTACGGCTTGATCTGACCTAAATGTTGGATTAGGCAGTTCTATCATTGGAAATGCCTCCACCCGCGGTGGCTGTGGGGGCCAATCCGGAGTTTTATCATAATGTGAGGGAGGGGATGCTTCCTCCAGAGCGGGGGAAGGCGGGGGTGCCGGTTGTGCTGCTGCAGCCAGTCGTGGTTGTGGGTTATAGGAAGGAGGTGCGACGCCTGGCATATTGTCTTCTTCTTTAACATATGCTACAGTGCAATTTTTTCGCTCTTTTATTTTATTTTCACGCTTTTTTGCCTCCTCCAACCACAATTTGACCGCATCAATTTCTTTTTGATGATGCGCTTTTAATCCACCCTTCTTTTTAGAGTGGTGCGTCAGCACGTCGCGCAGCAATTTGGAACAGTTAGGAACTGTGAATTTGCCTTCAAATTCGAATTTATCTTTCCAACGTGGTAGCCAATTTTCATGTCCTGGATGGACCCGAGCCATAAATTTGGCATCACCTATCAAAACTTTTTCTTTGTTTTGAGTGTTTCCCATGTCTACAAATAAGGGGTTGATCTGTGTCGTCCTCTTAGGGCAAACAACAAGCCTGGGAAGCGAGCTTCTAGACCGTAGTCTGGCTTCCCCTGGGTGTTTTATCTCTCACAGGCTCTATTGTTCGTTTTAACTCACAGACAATCCCTTCACACACACACTTCTCAGTCACACTCCTTCTTTCCCTCTCCTGTCGACTTAGGCGGGACTCAAGCCTATTTTTTTTCTATTTTTTTTTCATTTTTATATATAAAATTTTTTCTCGATTTCAGGCGGCCCCGCGGACCCCTTTTAGATAAACTAAGTGGTCCCGGACCACTTTTTACCTCAGGCTGGACTCGAGCCCCCGGGACTCGATCCCCCTGGAAAGTTTATCTTTTAACAGCTGTATAAGAGAACAGCAACTTAATGCGATCTTTCCCTTTTTTATAAAACCTAGGATTTTTATACTCACACTATTATGGTTCTGCTCTCTTGTTCGTCGAGATGCCTTCAATCCAATCGCCGGGGGCTGGACGTCGTCTGCTGGCCAATACGGAAATTCAAACCGTATGGGGCTTTTCTTCCACGGTCCTAAACCGCAGGCTGTGCACAGTCTTCAACTTTCGACGAGCAGTCCCCAGGTCCTGGGTGTATTGGCATCCGGCTCGAAGGACCAAGAATGTCAGGAAAATCTTCCAAGTATTTAAGATTTTAAGACACAAGAACCACAACAAGTAGTATGTTTTTACTCTGGCCCAGAGGAGAGAGCGTTCAGACAGGAGGATTCCCTCTCCCTGCTAAACAGTCTCTGTCCTCTGAAACTCTGGGTAGTTCTTTTATTAGAAGAAGCGGCCTTGTCATTATTCGTCCAATCAAACATATCCTGCTTTTGCAGGTACATCTGTTTCCTTTGACGTAAACAAGAACAATGTTGGCAAGAATACTCTTGGCATCAGTAGTGCACGTATACATGATATATTGCAGACATTGCAAAACAATATGTGAGGCACACCTAAATGTCCTTAACAATGATAATAACATAATAATTTCTTTAACAGTACCCAAACAACCACCAGGTGGCAGAAAGTTTCAACCCGCATTTCAATTGCATTTAATGATTAATGTAAGAGAAGGGGTTACAAGACTGCATATCCGTCAATAAAGTTGTCTCCTTTAATCATTTAATCATTAAAAAGAAGGTGATGACTGGCGAAATTAATCAAAAGACGTTTAATGGTTTTATAAAATAGCCTACAGTACCTAGTAGTGTTGCACAGGTGGGCTTTTTTAAAACCCGCACCCAACCCGACTCTTCCGGAGCTCCAAACCGCCCCGCCCAACCCGCAAAAATATGTTCGAATCGTGACCCAAATCCGACTCGACCCGACCCGATAGTGATGCGCGGGTGGGCTTTTTATAAAACCCGCCCCAACCCGACTTTTCAGGAGATCCAAACCGCCCCGCCCAATCCGCAAAAATATGTTCGAATTGTGACCCAAATCCGACCCGACCCGCGAAAAGGAAAAAACGCATTTAACGTCTTTCCTAGCCTAATTAGCCCACATGAGGACAACAGCGGGTTACAATGATCGGTCATTTTGACAATCTGCGCTCCTCCACACCATTCATAATCTGCAGCCTAGACATAGCTAGTGTTAAATCTCATCTTCATAACAAGTTTCCATTCATATTTCCCCTTGCAACTTCATAGGCTAGCCTACTTTTGCGTTTAACACTGCCAAGCATTTAACAAGCACAGCTGTTTATTCGTGTAGCCTATGACAGAAGCGAGGTGTTCTCGCATTGTGCACAACCTTCGATATCCCAGATCATTAGGCTCCATGTCCATAAAGTAGCGAATGCGCAATTGACTTTTTCAGTCAGTCACGCATGGCGCAATTGGGTGCTGAATTTAGGAGAAATTATGTTTTGCGCTCGACCACACCTCCTGTATTGCAGGCGCATCGCCACCTAATATGTCGGAAGTTAACAAGTGAGAAATGTGCATTTTTACTTTTTTGACCCGACCCACCCGCAATATTTAGAAAAAACTATTAGGCCTACCCAAATCCGCCCGACCCGCGGGTAAACCCGCGGATATCCGCGGGTAATGGGTTGAACCGCGCATCACTACGACCCGAGGAAAGAAAAAAACGCACCTAACGTCTTTCGTAGCCTAATTAGTCTAATTCTCCCACGTGAGGACAGCAGTGGTTAAAATGATCGGTCATTTTTACAATCTGCGCTCGTCCACGCCATTCATAATTGGAATCTGCAGCCTAGACATAGCTAGTGTTAAATCATCTTCATGGACATAACGATTTTCCGCTCGACCACACCTCCTGCGTTGTGCATGCGATTTAGAAAGATCTGCAATGCAAAATGCTAATTCATTGCACCTAATATGTAATAAGTTCCCAAGTGAGAAATGTGCATTTTCACTTTTTTGACCCGACCCACCCGCAATGTTTAGAAAAAACTACTAGGCCTACCCAAATCCGCCCCACCCACGGGTAAACCCGCGGATATCCGCGGGTAATGGGCTGAACCGCGCATCACTAGTACCTAGGCCTATCAGAAGGAAATAGCCTTCAGTTCAACCTGAAAGACTCAATAGGCAACCTTTAGATTAATTCATGTAATGATTAATGTAAGAGAAGTGGTTACAAGACCAAAGTCCGATTTTATTAATCAATTGAAAGGCATTCAATGTCAAGAGGCACAGTTATGTAGGCTAACCAATTTGAATCAAATTAACATGAGCCTACCAAACTTGACAGAACAGCAAAACAAAAGCCAAAATATTCAGACAAAAAGGTCTCACGTCTCACAACTGCACTTACTGCACGACGTGTTTCGTTGTCGCAGCAATAGAAAAATCTCGCGCACAGGAAGAAATTATCTATCACAAAAAAACGAACATCAAGTGTAATAAGTTGTTTTTCATTTCACATTTCAAATGTCTTATCACGCTGATGTGTCTGGGTCCGAGCCCGAACATAAGTGGTATCGCGCGGCTTTAGATGACGTAGGCTAAAGCATCTACAGGTGGGCCTAATTCAGCACTGACTCAAATATGGGGAAATATTTAAATAACAAATGGCTAAGGAATGAATATTCTTGGTGCCTGGCAGCGCTTATGAAGCTGGCTGCATACATTGGCTACATCAGTGTGTTTACTTGAAAATATTATTATTGTTTATTACCAATTTTGATTGTACTGTATTTCCATCGTACGTTTGGTCTTAAATTTCATTTAGAAGTAGACACCCTGTTTGTGCTCTATGCTTTATGCTAACATTGTATTAGATTTGATTGAATCGGTGTCCATTCCTAATTTCTGCCTCTTTTCTCTAGAAAAAGAAGCCCCTGCCTCAAGCCCCACGGGGAGGAGTTCAAAGATGTTTAATGCTTCATACTGTAAGTGCACTATGAAGAAACTAAAATGTGCCATTGTAATCACCTTCGTTTTTGCACTCCTTGGGATTATGCTGATGTTTTCACAAATCTGGTCAAGTGGATACTGGTTCTCTGAGTCACAAGGCCAACATTGTGTCAAAAAGATGAACTGTTCTGTTTCCAATTGTCTTCATGCAGTATCAACAGAAACATTTGTCGGTATCCAAGGATGCAAAACATTATATTTTAATGCCTTCTTGGAACATCGGACTTCTTTTCCAAGTGTCAGAGTCTTAGCTATTGTGTGGCGGGCTGAAGAAACTCCTCATTACTGTGTTTTGTATTGTGAAGATTTGTTGTTTGTAGTTTCCGCAAAGAAGACCGTTCACAGCAGCCATTATGGTTTCCCTTATGGAATGGCTGATTTTCTCTGCACCATTCCAGGGGATTGCAAACCAAAGCATGCAGCCCTCACTACTGCTGGGAGTGATTATGTGAACAGCACCTTCATAAGTGTTCTTAATCAGGAGCCAAGAGACAGTGAGTTCCCAGTGGACATCACCGTCTGTATCAGTACCATGTTTAATGGGTACAACAATGTCCTCCAGTTCATCCAGGCTATGGAGATGTATTATCTACTAGGAGCCCAGAAGGTGGTGGTCTACAAAAGTAGCTGCAGCCCAGGCATGGAAGAAGTGCTGCGCTACTACCAAGATAACTTGGGATTTGTGGAAGTCCTCCCTTGGCCAATCAGTGCCCACATCAATGTGTCCTCCGATTGGTTGGTCTCGGTGTCCCCTGGTGACCTCCATTACAATGGACAAATCCAAGCACTCCATGATTGTATGTATCGTAACATGTACAGTTCCAAGTATGTGTTTTTACACGATCCAGATGAGATCATCCTTCCATATCTGGATAAAAGCTGGAGGGACTTCCTAGAGAGGTTGAGGGCCAAGTATGGAGACGTCAACTACTCCTTTGAGAATAATGTCTTCCCTGTTGAGGAGTTTGACGACAGCGGGAGGTACTACCTGAAGGAGTGGGCTTCCCTTCCTGGTGAGAGCTTCCTACAGCACACTCTTCGAGAGCCACTTCCAATGTTTCCCCCCCCATCAGGAAAACTGATCATCAATCCACGAACTGTGTTTGAATTGAATGTGCACCTAGTGGACAGAGGCAGCACTAGTACTGTCAAGGTGCCACCCTCCTTGGGGAGAATGTATCACATCCGGCGCAGGAAAAACAAAGCACTGAAAAGGAATGATTTGATTGTAGATGAAGGGTTGTGGAAATGGGCTCCACAAATGATCAGGGAAGTGAATAAAGCGCTCAGTCGAATGAACTTGTTTTCTCAGAAGCACCAAATGCATTAAAACATGCTCAGGAATACAGATAATGTGTACATAGTTTAGTTTGATTTGTTAAAAGATATTGTAATGCTTCAACCTTTTTCAACCCAAGGACCCCTGAGCACGGACCTCCACCCCTTAATTGACCCAAATTTAGGCCTGATATTCATTATATTCCTTATATTTATATCATATATTCTTATTTTTGGGGCTAAATATCAGAAACACACACACACACACACACACACACTTCACCTACACATGTATACATGTGGGAGGTTGGCGTTTTAGGCCGAAAATCAGGACCGGTATTCACAAAGATTTTTATCTTAGCACTAAGAGTAGGCCTACTCCTAAATCGCGCTAAAAGATATTAGCTAGGAGTTTTCTCTGAAAAGTTATTCACAAAGCCTTTCAGACCTTTTAGTAAGGAGAAACGACAACTCCTAAACTAATAGTTGCTGCGTTTACATGAGAGCTTTAATTCCGAATAAAACCAAGTTAATTCGGAATACAAGTTAATTCCGCTTTAAAAGAGACCATGTAAACACTTATTCCGCTTGAAAATGATTATTCGTAATCAAACTTAATTCCGATTTAAGTGGTTGGTTTATTCCGATGTTAAGTAAGGGATAATGTATAGAACGCCGGTCATTATCGGAAAATAATTCCCGACAGGATGAACTGAACCCCGACGTGCAGCGGAGGGGTTTTGCTTCGTCCGGAAGGGAATTCTTTTCCGATAATGACCGGCGTTCTATACATTATCGCGCTTATTATACGGCTACTTGCCAAAACGAGAAAAGAAACTCATCTCAATGTGTCTTTAGCAATGATTTGGCTACCGTTTCGTGGCTTCCGCAACAACTAGCGGAGTGAACCCGTTGCCATTGGCAGCGGTCATTATACCTTCGGAGTGGTCATTATGCAAAAATAACTGACCGGTAGAACGTTGAGAGGCCCATTCAAAGTGAATGGGAGCTCCCTCAACATTCTAGAGAGCCGTACAATAAGTAAGGGATAATCAACGATGCGCCTTGCGGTTCTAGGAAAATAATGCATGTTCGAAGTGGTAATAAGGACCCGATGCCGCAGGCGCATGCTCGTTTCATTGCTAATTCGGCTCCGTCTTCTTCCCCCCTTCTCCGACAGTCTTCTCCTCCTCAGCTAGCAAACGTGAAGCTTGACAATATTCTCGAGCTGCTGGTTTATTGAGTTATTGTCCATGCTGTCACGTTAACCCGAGATGACAAAAAAGTTGCTAGCCAGCTTGTTTTCTTCCGGTAGACCTTATTAGGCTACGTTCATGCGCCGCCTGTCCAATCGGAACCCTTCCCGACCCCCAGACGTTCAGCGGAATACAATAAAGCGTAATTAACGTATGTTCCATGTAAACGCCAATTCATTCTGAATAAACTAATTCGGAATTAAAAACATCATGTAAACGTGGCCAGTGAGTCTTCCTTACTATGGTGGACGTCATTACTCATGCACGAGCTTGATTAAAGTGACCACCTTGATTGGCTGATGATTATAACTTGGGAATGATGGCAAACCTCCCCTACGATGACGAGTTGAGTGACAGGTGTTAGGTCTTAGCTGGTGAGAATGCGTTTGCTATGTCGGGCTGTGAAGGATGGAAGATGATGAATAAATAGGCATAGCCTAAATGAATAAAGAGTAAAGAATAAAGCAAATAGCCTAGCCTTAATGAAACACTATGGACTGGAGCAGTATCTTTGCAACATGTTTTAAATTAATCTGTATGAAAACACGTAGCCTACATTTGCAAAGAGGGTAAACGATTTAATTTAATTAGGCACAATGAGACGTTACATTTAGTTTACATGCAATGGTGGTTTTTGGTTGTCGGTGGCATTATTGCATTTGCATCCTTAGTAGCAATGCACATTTATTTCCTTGCATGACAGCTCCTGCACTGCACGTTCATTTCAAAACATCGCGACGTGAATGCCACTATAAGCAGGTTGTGAATAGGTCTTAGTGAGTTAGAAGTCCTCTTGAGTTCTTTTACGCTGTCCTAGACTTAAGCTTAAAATGCTTTGTGAATAACTTTTAGTGAAAAAAATTAGGAGTCCTAAAGTATTTTTTAGGAGTTTCTCCTAAATTCGCCAGTTAGGAGCTACTTTTAGCCCTAAAATTCTTTGTGAATACGGGCCCAGATATGTATGGTATGGTAATTCATATTCATTCACTAATTTCTTGTGTTAGTGACTGAAATTGTTAGCCTGGATGCCAGACCGAAGTTTAGCCCCGCCTCCATTCTTTTTCTGCAGGGAACTTCGGTCTGGCACTGCTCCGTTCAGCTGCTACTATTCGAGATACAGATCTGTTCGGACCAATCACATTTCACAGGGCGGGCTTTACGTGATGATTGACAGATGAACAGCAGTGACGTTCACGGCTGCATGCGTCCTCGTTCAACGAGTTGGGTGTGAGACCATGTTCGCTAGGTTGATTTTGATTGCAACAGAAACGCTATGGCTATGAATGCATAATTTGTTCATGCAGTTTGGCCTTTCGTTTATCTTAGCTATTGAAACGGAGGTTTTATCACGGATTCGCACAACTATTTCTGAACACTTAGACCAACGAGGATATGTGGGAAAACTTCAGTTTCACTTTCACCCCGTTAAAACAGCATGTTTGGGTGATGTTGTTCCCGTTTGTTTAAAAATGTCTGTTTTGCTCGTTGGGTTAACGACACACTTCCCCAGCTGTTCATTGCATGTACAGTTTGAAGGAATTATTTTTAAAAACGAAGGAGGATGTTTTCCATAGCCTACCCTGCTACATATTTCTGTCTTAGATTTCGCAGATACTGACAGCCAATAACTTGTTCTGTTTGGTTTGGTCTATCCAATGAGTGCAGAGCTATCCCCCCCGCACTGTATCGGTTGAATCACGCCCCATAATCGCAGCTGAATGGAGCAGTTTCAGACTCATATTCAGACGTCGTCAGGCTATGAAATTGTCACATGGTGACAAAATTATTCTGTATAGAATTACACATTTTTGTGTGAGTTAATGTATCACATCTTCTATACTTCATCAAAATATAGCATTTCCTTGTACAAATGTATTATTTTTTATTTGTTTATTTAAAAGGGACAATAAACATCAATTAACATTCTTTGTTTACACTCAAAATGTAAATGTGCCCTAGTTGCCCTGCCACTGCTGAAGCTTCTTTACAAATTCACCCCGTGGAGGAGGTGCAAGCCCATGTAATATTTTGTAAATGAGACGGCATCTAGGTAAAGTAAAAACTGTCAAAATTAAATCAATTGTATTTTGTAATGATTTAACAGTGGTGATAACTGATGTCTGAAAGTTTGCTTATAAAGGGTTTCTTTTGATGTAAGAGTTGTTCTGTTTGCTTGGGACCAGCTTGTAAAACAGTATGATATGTGAGAAAAGATCATGGCATGCATAAAAAGTTTAGCTACCTCTGTTGTTAAATATGGCCTTATGTGTCTAAAGTTAGCCAGATTAAATCTGATGGTATTAGCCACCTTTTTGACATGCTTTTTAAAAGTTAAATTAGAATCTAAAATGATGCCAAGGTATTTAAAATCAGTCACAACCATGAGCTTTTCTCCTTTAATATAAACATCAGCCTGCGGTGCACTTGAGGATTTCTTAGAAAAGAACATGCACACTGTTTTATTAATGTTAAGATGTAAATATGATACTTTTAGCCAGTCAGAAACATGTACCAGTGCTTCAGTTAGTTTAGTTGCAGTCTGCTGTTTGCTTTTGGAATGCACATAAAGAACTGTATTATCGGCATACATTTGTATATTAACAGAAGGACAAACTGAAGGCAAGTCGTTAATGTACAAACTAAACAAGATAGGGTCCAGTACTGACCCCTGGGGTACACCAATATTACAGTCGAGGTATGAAGAATAAGAATGACCTATATGTACACTCTGTTTCCTGTTAGTCATATAGGACTCCATCCATTGTATGACCTCAGCTGAGAAATTTAAATAAGATCATTTTGATAAAAGTGTCTGGTGATTCACAGTGTCAAAAGCAATCTTAAGGTCCAGAAACACTGCACCTACTATACCACCCTAATCTAATTTTGACTTGTTTTCAAGGAGGTAGCAGTTGGCTGTTTCTGTAGAGTGGTTTGTGCGAAATCCAAATTGCATTGGGTGTAAAGGAGTGTGGCCCAAATGTAGATGATTTTTCAACTGTTCTGCCACCCATTTTTCTGTTACCTTGGAGATCACTGATAGAATACTAATGGGTCTATAATTTGACACCATTGTTTTATCACCAAACTTATTGGAGTACCACTGCTGATTTCCATGAGCTTGGAAAAGTGCTTTGCCTAAATGACAGGTTGATCAGATGAGCAATGGGGCAAGCAAGTGTGTGGTACAGTATCCCAACCATATGAATCCTTTGCTTTTGAGTTCTTCAAGGAGGTTATAATTTTGATAACCTCTGATTCAGATATTTCCTTTATTTTAAAAATAGGTTTATTTTCATCAATGGGGATAGGTGGTATAGTTTCAGTTAGGATACCTTGAGCCAAATCCCTGACTGATTTGATAAAGAAATCGTTAAATGTACTTGCTATCTTATCATTATCTTGGGTCAAGATTCCATTGACTTTAAGTTCAGGTAGAGTTTTCCTTTGTTCTTTATTCCTACCAGTTAGTTTGTTAATATTTCTCCAAATAAGTTTCCCATTTCCCTGTGCTTCATTAATTATTCTAATAAAACAATTTGCCTTAGCCTTTCTTAAATTCCTTAATACTTTATTTTGGAGAGTTGTGAAGGTAATAAGGCTGTCACTACTATGCCCTGATTTTAGAGCCCTCTTTAGAGCAGAATCTCTATCTTTCATTTGTTGCCAGAGAGTGTCATTTAGCCATGGTAGGGTGGTCTTTTATCCATGTTTCTGTTTCACCTTCCTTGTGAAGGTTGCTCTTATTTCATTAATGGTAGAGAAAAAAGTTTGCCTACATTTACTTCATAACACAGGAGACATATCTCCACCTAGCACTAGAAAGAAGAAAACAACCAGTTGTCTACAGTATGTAAATGGATCTAATACAGCATTTCCAACTGACAATGAAAGAGTGCAACCACAACAATCCCCCTGGCCGCTCTCATCTGCTCCATGCCTCCACTGAAACCTATCTGGCTTTGTTGGTAGGCCAGGAATGTGTGGGGGCACAAGGAAGTGTTCTAGGTGCTGAAGAATGGATATTTGCTAAATCTAAAACCAATGAAAACCCAAATTAATATTAAAGGTTGACATTTGTATGATTGGCATGTCTTATGTGTTAAATCTAATTTAAATGCAGTCCCTGGCATTGTGTTTGTATTTGGAAGCATCTTTTTCATGTAACAAGCTGTCAACATTCAATCTGTCTTTTGGCGCCATCTGTTGGACATCAGTGTGCAACAGCTACAGGTGCTACTTACAGTACCTAATAGACCTCTGAAGTTCGCCTACACAGTGTGTAACCCAGGAGAAGCCTTTAACACAGAAATGCAGAAAACAGCCATTTGTAGACAATGTCACAGCAGACATTGATACAACTTCCAATCTGGTAATCAATGGGCCAACAACAGCTGCAAAAGTCTTACTTGCCCCTCGCACCTGCTCTATGCCTCCCCTGCTGAAAAAAACAGCATATGCTGTTAGCTGGTTTTAGCTGGTCTTTGCTGGTTTTCTTCCTGCTATTGCTGGTCTTTGCTGGTGTAGCTGGTTAGACCAGCCTGCCAAGCTTGACGGAGATGGTCAAGCTGGTTTTCTATGACCAACATAAGCTGGCATGGCCAGTAAAACCTGCTGAATTACCATCACAAGATGGTTAAACCAGAGCCTATTTAGGGAGAGCCGGTCCACTCCCTATTAACTCCATTGTACCTGCAGCTCCTGTTGCAGTTCCGCTAGGGGCGATCACGAGCAAGTGCAAAACAATGGGAGTCTATGGGGCTAGACAGCTAAATTGGTCTGTTTCACCTGATTGTCATTGAAAAATCGAAGATTTTATTTTAGTTCCTGCAAGCTCAATATGGATTGTGACGGTCCCGAGTGTGACCGCACAGATCTATCGCCTGGTCGGCACAGACTATGGATTTATGTCATGTACGAACTATTGGATACACCCGCACGCACACACAAACAATGCACGAACTTCTTTCATACGCACGCACACGAACAAACTCAACGTTCTCATCAATGTCACTCATGTCAAAATATATGGACTAGATAAGATTAGTAAAACTATGCATTTTATTTATACAAAGTTGGTGCACAAACTTTTGTGTAAAGTGTTTGCATGTTTGGTTACCGGCGGCTGCATTCTCCGACTTCTGACTGTCCGACAGTAAAGGGGTGCCGCCGGGGAACAATGGACTGTTTATTGTGTTCCGGGGGAATTGGCCACGTTCATGTGGGTAGCGCGGAAGGGGGGGAGCAGGGCAATCCTGATCAAGTTGCTTTGTGTATTTGTCCCTGTAACTACCTGTTTGAATGTGTTTATTATGTTATGTTTATTTGAATTGGTTATTAGTTTATAGAGAAATATTATTATTTTGACTCAGAGTCTGTCTTGTGAATTATGTGTTAATTGTTTGTTTTGTGTTCACCTGTAATTAAGAATGGTGCTGGTCACCTGTGTATATGTTCACCTTTTTGTCAGTCATGGTGAGTGCTAGTCTAGTCTTGTCTCGTGTGTTTGACTATAGGCCTAGTGACTCTGAGAACTAGTTTTTGCTGTTACATATTTACATTGCTATTTTTCTATTTTTTGTCGTAAATTACTTTTCCTTTTTGTCACCCGGATTTGCTTGCTTTGACTTGGTAAGCCCTACAATTAAATTGAATTATTTTTTCATCTTATCTGCGTTGTCCCTCTGACTCTGTGGCCAAGCCCCAAACAAATCGACGAGACTCATAGCAGTTCCGTCACAACTGGTGGCAGCGGTGGGATTGGCCAATAGAGGGCAGCAGATTTTTTTTTTCCCTGTCCCTTTTTGGGCTATTTTTGGAGGCTTTTTCATACATTTTGGAGCTGTTTTTCCATACATCTCTGGTGGACTACTTTTGTGCCATGGGACCCAAGAAGGTGCACGCGGTGCAGCAGAAGGCGGGCCCCAGCGGGAGAGAAGACGACGATGGTGATGAGCCGGAATTAGCCAGTGTGTCCGAAGACGCGTCGATGCAGGAACTTCGGGACATGTTCCGAAGCCACATGGCCCAACAACAGGCCCGAGACACCCTTATGGACCAAGAGGCTACACGACAGGAGAATCGGTGGAAGACCCTGCAACATAAGTTCAGTCTCCTGCAGCGGGAAGTGCACGAGAGGACGTCACCAGATCCTGGAGAGCCTGCTCTGAACAGCCGTCCGGAGCTCCAAGCCAGGTCCTCAGCCATAAGCGGCCATCCCGCACCACTCCGGGCAAGTAGTCAAGTCAGAAGCCAGATAGAAAAGGAACCTCGAATGCAATGTTTGAAAGACACAGATGACATTGAACACTATCTGGTAACGTTTGAGAGGATAGCCATGACGTGTCGGTGGCCAACAGCCGACTGGGCAGTAAGGTTAGTGTCCCTCCTGTCGGGCAAGGCTAGGGCTGCTTATGTTAATATGGACCAAGAGGATTCACTCAATTATGATAAAGTGAAGGTGGCCATTCTAGAGAAGTATGACATCAACCAGGAAAGCTACCGGATACAGTTTCGGAGTTCCAATGTGCGTGAGGAAGAGACACCGAAGGAATTGTATGTCCGGCTGCGAGACCTGTACCACAGATGGGTACAGCCCCAACAGCACTCCAAGGAGGAGATCGCAGAGGTTATCATACTGGAACAGTTCCTTCGCATGCTGTCCCCTGACCTCCAGGTGTGGATAAAGGACCGTGACCCCGATTCTGCCGCAGAGGCAGCCAAGATGGCTGACATCTTCGTGGCGGCCCGGCGTAAAGGCCAACCCTGGACATACACCCACTGGAGAGGGAACAGAGAAACCAACCGGCCTCCCTGGCAGCCTCCACCACCCAAGACCAGCAGTGAGGGTAAGTCTGTGAGTGATAGGGGTGGTCCGTCCAAACAGAGCCCTGGTTTTAAGTCTAGTGGCCCCAGAGTTCCAGTTTGCTATCAGTGTGGGCAGGAGGGCCATATAAAGCCAAAATGTCCTAACAACCCAGCCAATCAAGCTAACATCTGCACAGTACCTAGGGCCAGCTCTCCCAAGAACCTGGTAGCGCTCCACTGTCATGCTGTAGAAGTAAATGGGCGGGAGGTTAGTGCACTGTTAGATACGGGAAGCATGCAGTCTTTAGCCTCCTCAGAGTTAGTGCCACCCAATCTTAGGAACTATTCAGTGTTGACGCAGCTGCGGTGTGTCCATGGGGAGGAAAGGTCGTACCCAACTGCTAGTGTACATGTGCAGGTATTAGGGCAGACTTATCTGTTAGAGGTTGGGGTGGTGGATAGTTTGCCTTATCCAATGATTTTGGGCCAAGATTTTCCCACTCTGTTTGATCTGGTGACTACTAGGAATGATTGTAACATGGTTGTAACACGAGCCATGGCTACAAATAGTGAAGTTGAGTCCAGTCCAGTCTGCCCTGCCTTTCTATAATGCTGACATTGAGGCCCTGCCAGGGAAGGGTAGGAAAGCTAAGAGTCAGAGAAGAAAGGAAAAGTTCCAGTATGGGGTGTCTCAGTGTCAAGAAGAGTTGTCACCAGAACAGGTGGAGGTGCCTTTAGAGATACCCCAAGATATTAGTATGCTGCAGCAGCAGGATCCACACATTGGGCCATTATACCTGCAAGCTCAGGAGAGGGCACAGTGTGGGGGTGATGATAGTGGGGAGGCAGGACATGGGTTTTACCTCAGGAAGGGGGTGTTATATAAAGGGGGTGGATCAGAGGCAAGGATAGTAGCCCCTCAGAAAGTCAGAGGAGTAGTCCTGGAGTTAAGCCATTCTATCCCCTGGGCAGGTCATTTAGGCAGACAAAAGACCAGTGACCGTGTTAGTCGCCATTTTTATTGGCCGAATATGAGCAAAGACATTGCTGAGTTCTGTAGGGTATGTCCAGAATGCCAGAAAACCTCTAGCAGATGTCCCCCTAAGGTTCCCTTAGAGCCTATGCCCATAGTTGGAACACCCTTTGAGCAACTAGGTATGGATGTGGTAGGACCCCTTGAGCGTAGCAAAGCTGGAAACCGCTATATGTTGGTGATCACTGATTATGCCACTAGGTACCCAGAGGTATTTGCTTTGAAGGCAGTGAAGGCTAGAACGGTGGCCACCTGTCTCATTCAGCTGTTCTCCAGAGTGGGTTTCCCTAGGGCCATAATCACAGACCAGGGAACTAATTTTATGTCAAAGCTCCTTAAGCAGGTCTATACACTGTTAGGGATAAGGGGCATACGGACTACACCTTATCATCCACAGACCGACGGTTTGACTGAGCGGTTCAACCAGACCCTCAAACAGATGTTGCGCAAGTTCGTGAGTTCCTCCTTGAAACAGATCATCGGCCTCTGCAATGGATGGACCGCATGCGAGACTCCAACGCACGGATTACACGCTGGTATCTATCATGCAGCCCTACCGCTTTACCATCAGCCATGTTCCGGGACGGGATAATGTCACTGCTGATTTCCTCTCCCGCCTGCCGGCTTGAGACCTGAGGAGGGGGGGTGTGTGACGGTCCCGAGTGTGACCGCACATATCTATCGCCTGGTCGGCACAGACTATGGATTTATGTCATGTACGAACTATTGGATACACCCGCACGCACACACAAACAATGCACGAACTTCTTTCATACGCACGCACACGAACAAACTCAACGTTCTCATCAATGTCACTCATGTCAAAATATATGGACTAGATAAGATTAGTAAAACTATGCATTTTATTTATACAAAGTTGGTGCACAAACTTTTGTGTAAAGTGTTTGCATGTTTGGTTACCGGCGGCTGCATTCTCCGACTTCTGACTGTCCGACAGTAAAGGGGTGCCGCCGGGGAACAATGGACTGTTTATTGTGTTCCGGGGGAATTGGCCACGTTCATGTGGGTAGCGCGGAAGGGGGGGGAGCAGGGCAATCCTGATCAAGTTGCTTTGTGTATTTGTCCCTGTAACTACCTGTTTGAATGTGTTTATTATGTTATGTTTATTTGAATTGGTTATTAGTTTATAGAGAAATATTATTATTTTGACTCAGAGTCTGTCTTGTGAATTATGTGTTAATTGTTTGTTTTGTGTTCACCTGTAATTAAGAATGGTGCTGGTCACCTGTGTATATGTTCACCTTTTTGTCAGTCATGGTGAGTGCTAGTCTAGTCTTGTCTCGTGTGTTTGACTATAGGCCTAGTGACTCTGAGAACTAGTTTTTGCTGTTACATATTTACATTGCTATTTTTCTATTTTTTGTCGTAAATTACTTTTCCTTTTTGTCACCCGGATTTGCTTGCTTTGACTTGGTAAGCCCTACAATTAAATTGAATTATTTTTTCATCTTATCTGCGTTGTCCCTCTGACTCTGTGGCCAAGCCCCAAACAAATCGACGAGACTCATAGCAGTTCCGTCACATGGATTATAGGTCGAAAGTTGAATGAACAATTACTTTTGGCCGGTTTCTCACAGGCTTGGTCGTTGTTGCCCATAACACACTAGCATCCTGCTAATGAATGACGTCATTGACACGTTTGAAAGGCTTTTTAGAACAATTAAGGGACTTAAAAAATCTAAAACTCAGCCATGTGTATTTTCTTTGACCCCCCTTTCGCATGCAATATTCTGATTTCTACACAAAAAAATATATCCAGAGAAAAGTGGATTCCATTCCATTCACCTCCATTCATTCTCCACTTGCTCACAATCGCCCTCTAGTTGCAGTACCATGCGGAGGTATTTAGAGAGTGGCCATTCTCCCCCTATTAGACATTCTCTGGTTAAACCAGCTGAAGGTATGTTTTCGCAAGAGTTTTGCTGGTCTAGCTGGTCAACCATCATAGGTTGGTCAAACAAACGGGTTAACAAGCTGGTCAACCAGCAAACCACCTTCAGCCGGTCAGGCTGTTTTTTTCAGCAGGGTCCACTGAAGCCAACCTGGCTCCGGTGGTTGGCCAGGAAAGTGTTTTGTGTCACAGTTCCACCTACTGGTCATTGAAAATTCACCAATGCGAGGGTGAATTTCTTGGGTCATTAAGTCACAAAACTGATTTTGTGATTCTATAAAAAAAAAAAAGCCATGCAAGCAATATTGTATTTTGTACGTTATCAAGTTACTATTTCGTGACACATAATTAATTCCGTAAACTGCTGACTCACAAAATCTATTGTAACAAGTCACGACACTGATTTGAATGGGATTCTTAAAAACAAATAGGCCTAGTGGATGCAAAATATTATTTCATATTGAGGTGTGTCTTTTTGAATATCCAACATCAAACTAACTTCAATGAAAATCCGAATATCTTTTGAATATCCAATATCAAACTAACTTCACCTCGGTTTTCTCAATTCCATATTGTCCACGAAATGCGAGCAATGTCACTGAATGCATTTCGTAAGTTATTATTTACTATTTTTGTAGACGGAATGCCTTCTGTAACTGCAGAGTCACAGAATATATTGTGCTAAATCCCTTATGAACACATCACAATCTCTGTAACGCAGCACAATGCTTTTGTGGACGAAATTGAAATACAGTAGAATGGCACGAAACAATGTGCATCCCGCAATTTATGTGGACACTAATTCATTTTGACCAAGATAAAGTTTATTTCATCTACGACAGTGCATTAAGCCTTATGTCTACCAAAGGAAAAGGCCACCAGTCAATTTGGTCCACGAAACGTGCTCTCTTTGGTGTTTCATGGACACAATGTAAACTAATTTGTGTAGCCTGTTCTGTGGACAAAATGCATTACAATGTATTTTTTCACACAAAGGGTATTCTGTCCAGGAAATAAGGCATGTTACATTTGGCGCCCCATAGAACGCTGCTTTCCAAACCAAGTGTCTCAAAAAGGAGGACAAATACGCGTCTGGCTTGGTACTATGCCGGACGCCGGACAGGGCATTGAAAAACTGGACGGTCTGGCCTAAAGACGGACATCTGGCTACCCTAAACATGAAGCCGTTTTAATTATTAGCCTAGTAGCCTATAAAGTCTACAGACTGACATAGCCTTTTTACTGTCACTGAACAGGCTACTAAATGTGCATGACCCCTTCATCAATTGTTGACATTCCTTTTTGAGTACCTCCATCTAAAGCCTGTTCTTTGTTGAGTCTCATTGTATGCTCGCTGGTGGTCGTCCACTGGGTTGGCCACAGGTGTGAACAGGTATGGCCGGAGAGGATATTCACTGTCCCAAAGGAGTCACCACTCACTCCTGGACGCAGTTGCCTCCTGGGCCCAGCTTCTCCCTCTCCAGCTGCACCAGATCCTGGCTGCACTGGCAGGTGGCAGCAGGAGCAGCAGCAGCAGCCCTCATATTACTGTAGTCAGTGTAGTGTGTGTATCCATCGTTATTGGGAAACCCAGCAGATAGCGTGAACCCACGTGTGAGGCACACAGAGAGCTGTGGAAGTCCAATGATGGAGATACGGATGACTACCAGGGTTCTAATTGGGATTTTGATTTTTTTTTTTTTTTTTTATTAAACCACTGTCACTTTCTGGAGAGTTTTGTGCAAAGAAATGGAGAATTTGAGTCTTGCATGATATGTGTACAACTGCAAGGTTAAGAGCTCAGCTCTAGAATTTTGGTTTGGCCCTTGGATGCCATTAAAAATCTGGTAGCCTAGATGGTGTCTGGAAATTGCCTGTGCTTGTTGCAACTCTATATTCTTTCAGGTGGTCAATTTATTGATGGTATTAGCACAGTGTAACATTAGTGTATCTTGTCTGGTATAGCCAGTGCCATTTAGGCACTAATGGTCAATATGAAACTATCGTGCTAGCATGCCTTGAACATTGTTAATCCTTTTTGCTGAAATAAGTGTGAGAAGTCAGGTTTAACGCTTGCCTCCACTATGCCTACATGGAAATGTAAAAATGGCAATGATAGTGCAGTGAAAAGTTACTGTTTCTCACTCGACAAAACGTGAACTGTCCGAGTGAAACTGTCTATGTACCAAAGGTCATAAATTGCAAGTGATACGCGCTCCACTCTAGAATCTTTCCTATCTATGGAGTGAAACAGCTAAGTGCGGTCAGAGACTGTTGAAAAAGTATTTAAGTATCTTTGGTGCGGTCAAAGGTCTCTGGTGCGGTTCAGTTTATCGTTGCCAGGGCAACGGGCAGCTCATTGGTCATTTGCACATCAAGACCAAGGGGGCAGGCGAACGTTCGGAGAGCGAAGACAGTATGGCGTACCATTTGTTTATTACATTTTCAATATGTGGAACAAGTGTGTTTTAACAACAACAAGAAGGCCGAGGGGGAGATATGGTGAGACTGCAACATAAAGGAGGTGATTTGAAAGTATTTATTTTTGTTATCTTTTTTCTATTATCTTTATTGCCAGTTATTGGCCTTATTTGGGAAACTTCAATTAAAAATCCCATCTTAAAACTTACTTCTTGACTCCTCCTGAGTGTATACCATCTGCTCAAGATGCACTACCACATCTACCCTTAACATAGACCCATTTAGATTTGCAAAGACATTCTGAAAAACATTTCAGATTCCCAAGTCTGAACAACAACTATGTGTCAACAACAACCAAAGACACAATGTGCAAGGGATGCTACTATGCACACCTACAAGAAGGTTAAGTGGCATGTCATGCCGATGCCAGTGACATGTCATTGGAACGTGGCACATAGACCTCTGAAGTTCGCCTACAAAAAAGCCACCATCTTTGCCCAAATAAGGAGATCCGGTATCTCAAGATTTTTTCTATGGGAAAATAACATGGGGATTTTGAATTATCGCACCTGTCAAACTCTCACGGGGACGAAGAAATTGGAAATGCAGACGTTTTGCGCTACAAAGTTTTGTCCTCTGCCTTCAAGTGCATACTGTGATTTTCGGTAGGTGAAGATGGCACACTTTGATCTTCGCTACCCCAGAGCTAACTTACAATGCAACTTGCCATAGGCAGTTAGCTTCAATTAACTCCCGGATCTCCTTATATGGGCAAAGATGGCAGCTTTGGATCCTTTTTGTAGGCGAACTTCAGAGGTCTATGTCGATTAATCCAGTGACAAGTACTATTTTACATGCCACTAGCACGTGTCACATGTCGATTAATCATCTTAGCCCCTCTCATTATTCTTTCAGAATAAAACGTTAATAGCCTATGTCACCAATGGAGGTCATAAGTAACACGTGCACTGCTCTTATGGCGTCTTAAGAGGAGCTGTCCACATTAATGGTCCTGAAATATCGTCTAATTGTATGGTGAATGGTGATATCACAGCTAGGTCTACCGTTTAAACTTCGGATCTCCACATTAATTCATACGAAAATAGGAAAAACTCTGCATTGCCCAAAGTGCTATAGGCTAGGCCTACCACACTAGGGATGCATAATTGCAATTATTTAACAGATTGTTGCACCGTGTTTATGTTTGTTGGAAGATATATTAACCTACTCTTACATCGGTAGGCTAATGCCAGTATTGCTACTTGAGAGTCTGCTGCCTGGGCAATAATGTTTCGTGGTGTCACAAGCAAGAGGTCGAGTAAGAAAACAGGCTACGGAAATGTGGCTTAAATGACATATCCTGAGACGTAGCACAGATGTCTCTTTTTCTGCGTCTCGTTTCATAACTTACTGTAATTGCATTCGGTTATAAATACTGTGAGGCAACCACAGGGTGATTTGCCTGTTAAGTAAGTATAAGCCAAGAAGGGTGAATTTGTGAGGGTACTTTTTGAGCTGTAGCCAGCCTGTCGAATGTGAACTGTTATTCACACCACAAGCATTTTATTGTAAGCTGCCAATTGATAGACTATTCATGGGTTTCATCAGATCCCTTTCTCCAGCTATTATCAAGCACCACACGCAGTCTGCACTCAGATTGTGCATCTGTGGATAGGGACCGGATGAAGGATAGCCTATGAGCATATGACAAATTAACTTCCCTTATCAAAAAGTCCTATAGGATTCCAATCAGATCCAATCCTATAGAATCCCAAACTCCTAGGGCTGTTGTTATATAGCTATGATATGTTGGGATCCTATGCTAGATAAATACTAGGCTAGCCTACTAAGGACATGATGCATGCGATATCGGGGAGCAAATTGGCAAATTGAGTTAGGCTACCCCTCCCATTTCTGGCAATATGCCTAAACAGAGATTTCGTGATCCCGTGCAAATTGAACCATGTATGTTAGAACTTGATGAAAGTAGCCGACTTGCCTCACATGCATGTAAAACAAATCCCGTCCGGATGTCATTTTTGCGTCTCTTGGCTGCCTTTTCTGCTTTGAGGATTTTCCTATTTTAACGGTAGGCTAACTAAAGATATACCATACATTCACTTTGAACTTCTATAGGGTGTAGCCTCATCTCAAAATCCTCAAAAACAAGACAAAGCCTGACCTACAACAGGAAATTAACGTCAACCTATCAAAAATAATGCTGGGAAACAAGATTGTGTAGGATAAATATACAATCTGAGGTATTTAGCTATGATAAATTGGCCTACATATTCCAAACTAATTGCCTAGTGGTTGTATCAGACTGTTTTATGCAGACAGTAGCCAAGCCCTTTTCCTTAAGATTGGCAAGCGAATTAACTCATAATTCGATGTCATTTTGAGCGATATTAGAAGCACCAAAATGGTTTTCCATTCAACAGACCGATTCTGGCAAATTCAAATGATGTCTTAATGTCCCTGTTATAATGCGTATTTTTCTACGCTGGATGGTTTTCCATCAACATATAGTACAGTAGCCTATGTAGCGAATGGAACAGTGTCTTGGTGTGCGCGAGACAAAATCAAGATTTTCGCGATAACTTTGAGAAAATTCCGAGCAGCCTCGTAGCCCAACTCACACCTCCTCACAGCCCTTTAAATCCTTATATAAACATGCTTTTAGTAGGATAATCTTCTATGAAATATTTATCTGCTTGGAAAATGATCGCATTTGAGAAATGAGTGATACAGATATCGCTTGACACATAATCATGTTTGAAGTAAAAATGTATTGTATAATGTACAATGTAGGACTATAGGCTACTGAATGTATTGAAAGCTGCTTTTGTAACCAAAACAGCTTAAAGGGAACATGTTTAAGTCAAATGTTTGTGTGACAAAACTGTAATAGGCGTATACTGCCCCAAAACTTTTTGCATTGTTTTTTAAGAAAATCTAATTTAATTTAAAATGTAAGCTGTTTCTTTCCCATAATAAACCTGAAAAGATATGTGAGTTTGTTGCTGTTTAAACTTCCTGCTTCTTTTATCTAGCTGAAATGCATCAAGCCCTAAACAATGAGATACAGTACATCTTAATTCTTCTTATTATTTTTCTTGACTGAAACTGTTAAGAAACTTTAAGGTGTGATCTAGGCCTGAGTTTTGTTTTAGCACTCTTTGTGATTGTGGTCCTGCTATCCATAGGCGGCAAAAGAAATTGAGTACCCACGTGTCGTGTGCCAGCTTAAAGTCCCGGCTAAATTTGCATGCATTTAAAACCAAACATCACAGTTCACTTTGACCAGTAATATCAAAGTTGAGCTGACTGAAGTGTATTTGAAATATAACCTTGCTCAAGGGTGTAGGTTTGGACTCCGCTTCGGTGGGGAGACATTAAATTATTATATTTGTCTTTAATGTAATTGTATGTGTGGTGTGTCTACTTGAGTGTCTGTCATGTCAAAAGTTATTAACTTTCAATCTCACGGTTTTAGGCTAGTTGAAAATAGTTGTGCATAGTGGCAATGATATGTGAATGCAATTCATTACATACTACACTAACAATACATTACATAAGCCGAATATAGAAACAGGAAAATGTCCCAGATCCATTGTTTATTGTGACTACAATTCTAACGTAAGGTAATTAGCAGTCAGTTACATGTTAACTGATAACTTCTATCCTGTTGTGCTATATACTATCTGTGCTGCAGTGCACGCCCACACTCAATATGACTCCTAACTTTGGTTGAAAGATTACAGAAACTAGGTTTAGCTGTAACAAGACATAATATCATATCATATCACCAGTTAATGCTATTTTCCACAGTAGAATCCACATTTATAGAAAGCTTGTTACTCATATTTAGTTGCAAATAGGACACAGACAACATACTATAGACAAGACTTATAGATATTCGGTTTTTATTTGCAGAGGATGTGATACAGAAAGAAAAGAACATCCTGGTAATGAAGCCAGACCACAAAGGCTGGCATAAACAACTTTTTGATAGATCGCTGACAGCATTGGCAAAGGGTGATGGCATTATTGTGACATGTTGCTGAGGTGTTTTTAGCTAGTGAATAAAGGTGTTATTGTTCAAAGTCTTCAAATGGTAAAAGTGAATAATATTCAAATGTTTAATGGTTAGACAGTAAAAGTGTTATATTATTCTATAACCTTTTGGTGAATAACAGAAACAAAAAAACAAAAAGGCTGCCTTAGACTACACAGCCCTCTGTTACTGTGAAGGGGAATGCTGAATCTATTTAGACCTCCCTCTGACCACCATGGTCACCACGGGCTGACACATTGAATGATGTCATCCTTCTACAGTATCCTCTAGACCATTATATCAACAAAGTAACGTGACTGACCTGGAGGCTGTCCCGCAGCAATTACAGTAATGCATCCAGGGACACGCCTCTTTGCAGGCTTGTGGCAGCCAAGCGTTCATAGCGACGCCGCTTTTTGATCCTTTGATGTCGGCTCTTCCTATCATTGTGAAGCAGAATTCACCAAGTGTTGGATTGTTCATCCACTAATAGGGAATATGAGCTGGGTTTAGACCATCGTGAGACAGGTTAGTTTTACCCTACTGATGACGTGTTGTTGCAATGGTAATCCTGCTCAGTACGAGAGGAACTGCAGGTTCAGACTGAGACTGGTGAAAATGATTTCCTAGAAACCGCAAAGCTCTCTCACTTTCATAAACAGATGCTTCTTTCCTGGTCCTTAATCTATAAACATAATTTCTCACCCCACATATCTGGAACAACAGAGACACATTATATAAACACCACAAAATGTTGTTTTTAGAAAACTGGTTCAGGCATGGTATTTATCTGGTTAGCCAACTTATCAACATTAATGGTGAGCTGTCCTACTCTGAATTCTTACAGAAGCATAGTATACCTATTCCACCCAAAAAATATGCAATAGTCTTTGGTGCTTTCCGTCTTCTTCAAAACAGCTCACATGCTTCACTACCTTTATTGCCCTTAATTCCAACTGTGACTGAGATTGGCTAGATCTGCTTCACCTCCATTAAAGTGTAACTGCACCCTAAAATATGTTTTTTGAGCTGTTGATTGAGCTATATCTCCAATACAAAATAATACAAAATGTTACTTTTCTCGGGAAACACGATTTTTGTCAATATTAACCCTGGTAATAGTGTGGTTCACCACTTATGAGCAATTTCAATCAATCAACAGCTCAAAAAACATATTTTAGGGTGCAGTTACATTTAAAGAACAACAATTAAATCCATGCTCTGTTTCAAAGAGATCTGATCTTTGTTCCAAGTGCTGTCTCTTATTTTCTGATCTAGAATGGAGAAACAATACGGTGTTTACCTTCTAAATTTCTGAATACGAAGAAAGATAAAGAAGTGTCTTTTAGAATGATCCACCACTTTTACCCCACAAAGACTTTTTTTGCAGCGTTTCAAGAAAGACATTGCCCTGGACTGTATACCTTTTTAAATACAGGGGGGTCATACAGTAAGTATTGGAACAGCTATAACCCTACGTGTTAAAAGTCCCATAGAGGCAGGCAGATTTGTATCTTTTTAATTTTGTTAAATGCCAGTTATTTCATGGTCATTTCAGTTAGCCTATTAGCTGGTTTCATTCTCATTGAGCTCTATGCAATTCAAACCAGCTATAGGCTAACTGAAATACAACCATGCCAATCTCTTGGTATGGTGAAGGGTATGTGTTGATGTGGGGTTATTTAATTCCAAAGGCCAAGGGGACTCCATCAGGGTGCATAGTATGTCCTGTATCCTTGAAATAACTGGCAATTAAAAAATAAAACAAATACAAATCTGCTAGCCTTTATGGGAATTTTAACACATAGGGTTAACATAGGCGTTCCAATACTTATGACCCCTGTATTTTAAGGAAAACATTTATTTATTTACAATACATTATTCATTTGCAAAGAAAATTGATGTCCTTAAAGGTTGGATATTTCCTCTTTTTTTTTCTATTTAAGGCGTTAAGGTCAATTTCCAAAAGATGATTTTATATATTTTATATGACGCCTTTGTTCAAAGCGACTTACAGTACATACATTGTACAAGTTGTGCAGACAGCATATTGTTTCCCGAGCTGCATTTGAAATAGACTACACAGAGAGCTAACTTTTGGTGCAACACAGCAGCAAACATTAAAGACAGTAGCGAACACGTTCAATACAACACTATCTGATACATGAATGGCACAATCCAAAATGAGTTCCTACCTGAAAAGCGCTATATACACTGGACAAGATTATAAATGCAACATTTTAGTTTTTGTACCCTTTTCTCATGAGCTGAACTCTAAGATCTGAAGCTACATTTACACGCGGCCTGCTATTTTCATAAACAAACATTTCACCTTCTCCAAGTGGTAGTGTAACAAGAAGCTCAAGCCGATGTTAGCCAGAATCCTGAAAATAGCAACAACAGCAATTAATCACTTCCTCTTTGTCTTTTGAACTGTATTTGCAAAAGCAAACAGGTTCTCACCAATATAAATGCGACTGCTACTCTGAATGCATCCTTGATCACCATATCCATATGTCAATGTAAGCATACTGTAGGTTCTGGCACATACTGTGACATTGGCTGCCTAAAGCTCAGTTTTTCTCAGTTTACATGCAAATGTGAAAAAGTTTTCCAAAATATCCACTCTGCATGAATATTGCACAGGTGTGCCTTAGGTTAACAACAATAAAAGGCCACTCTATGTGTAGTTCCATCACACAGCACAATGCCGCAGATGTTGAAAACATGTGTGTTAAATCAGTCATCAGTCCAGTGGTGGGCCGGTCTAGGACAAAAATTGCCAGGGCCGAATTTTATTCCCAGTTCGACCCTGGCTTATTGTCATGGTTATGGGTAGTCTTTTATGTTTTCTTGTTAATTATTCTTTATTGATTTTACCATTTTATGCTTTATTTTTATTTTTTACTATGCCATCTATGCTTTTATCTGCTATTACTGTTTGTTTTTGTTTATGTGAAGCACATTTAATGGCCTCTGTGTGTGAAGTGTGCTATTTAAATAAACTTGACTTGACTAGTATATTTAACTGAGTGATAAAATGTAGGCTTAGCCAAGATTTTTATTACGTATTTGAGTAAATAAATACAATAAATATATACAATTCCTCAATTCCTCAAAAAGTGTTTTTCCAGTCCTGCAAAATACAGCAATTAATCACTTCCTCTTTCTCTTTTGAACTGTATTTGCAAAAGCAAACAGACGAAATGGGTTCACACCAATATAAATGTGACTGCTACTCTGAATGCATCCTTGATCACCATATCCAAATGTAAATGTGAGCATACTGCAGGTAAATGAATGTTACTAGGCTGCAGTGATTCAGAACTGTGTTGGAAAGTTGTTATTTTTACAAATATGACTATGTAAATATCTGTCAGTTGTGGCAATTACAAACATGTTGTGTGGGAATGTTATTTCCTTTGTTATTGACTGTTCCTGATGTATGGACATGTGTTACCTTTTATGTCCTGTTCTGTGCCCACCTATAAATCCTCATGCCAGTCTATCAGGAAGTGTATGTAATGGATGCTTATGCGCATTAGTTAAGCTGCCAACCAAGTCTGAGACATACTCAAATCTGCATTCTTCATAAACGCTACAATATGAAAAACTGAAATACTGTACTTTATGCTGGTTGTTTTGTGCTCTATCTATGCTTTATGCTGACATTGTATTAGATGTGATTGAATCTGTCCATTCCTAATTTCTGCCTCTTTTCTCTAGAAAAAGAAGCCCCTGCCTCAAGCCCCACGGGAAGAAGTCAATGATGTTTAATGCTTCATACTGTAAGTGCACTATAAAGAAACTAAAATGTGGCTTTGTGATCACCTTCATTTTTGCACTCCTTGGGATTATGCTTATGTTTTCACAAATCTGGTCAAGTGGATACTGGTTCTCGGAGTCACAAGGCCAGCATTGTGTCAAAAAGATGAACTGTTCTGTTTCCAATTGTCTTCATGTAGTGTCAACAGAAACATTTGTTGGTATCCAAGAATGCAAAACATTATATTTTAATGCCTTCTTGGAGCATCGGACTTCTTTTCCAAGTGTCAGAGTCTTAGCTATTGTGTGGCGGGCTGAAGAAACTCCTCATTACTGTGTTTTGTATTGTGAAGATTTGTTGTTTATCGTTTCCACAAAGAAGACCGTTCACAGCAGCCATTATGGTTTCCCTTATGGAATGGCTGATTTTCTCTGCACCATTCCAGGGGATTGCAAACCAAAGCATGCAGCCCTCACTACTGCTGGGAGTGATTATGTGAACAGCACCTTCATAAGTGTTCTTAACCAGGAGCCAAGAGACAGTGAGTTCCCAGTGGACATCACCGTCTGTATCAGTACCATGTTTAATGGGTACAACAATGTCCTCCAGTTCATCCAGGCTATGGAGATGTATTATCTACTAGGAGCCCAGAAGGTGGTGGTCTACAAAAGTAGCTGCAGCCCAGGCATGGAAGAAGTGCTGCGCTACTACCAAGATAACTTGGGATTTGTGGAAGTCCTCCCTTGGCCAATCAGTGCCCACATCAATGTGTCCTCCGATTGGTTGGTCTCGGTGTCCCCTGGTGACCTCCATTACAATGGACAAATCCAAGCACTCCATGATTGTATGTATCGTAACATGTACAGTTCCAAGTATGTGTTTTTACACGATCCAGATGAGATCATCCTTCCATATCTGGATAAAAGCTGGAGGGACTTCCTAGACAGGTTGAGGGCCAAGTATGGAGACGTCAACTACTACTTTGAGAATAATGTCTTCCCTGTTGAGGAGTTGGACGACAGCGGGAGGTACTACCTGAAAGAGTGGGCTTCCCTTCCTGGTGAGAGCTTCCTACAGCACACTCTTCGAGAGCCACTTCCAATGTTTCCCCCCCCATCAGGAAAACTGATCATCAATCCACGAACTGTGTTTGAATTGAATGTGCACCTAGTGGACAGAGGCAGTACTAGTACTGTCAAGGTGCCACCCTCCTTGGGGAGAATGTATCACATCCGGCGCAGGAAAAACAAAGCACTGAAAAGGAATGATTTGATTGTAGATCAAGGGTTGTGGAAATGGGCTCCACAAATGATCAGGGAAGTGAATAAAGCGCTCAGTCGAATGAAATTGTTTTCTCAGAAGCACCAAATGCATTAAAACATGGTGCTTATGAATGCACATAATCTGTACATATTTTATTAATGACAGACCCTTGTTTAAATGTACTGCGTACAACAGGGGTGTTAAATCGTTTTCCGCCCATGGACCCCTGAGCACGGACCTCCATCCCACCCTGCCCCAAATTAAGGCCTGATATTCACTATATTCATTATATTGATATGATATAATACAGGGATGTGCACAGGGGGGTTGCTCAGGTTGCCCTAGCAACTGCCCATATGCCCTACTCGAGCCCTACTCGAGCACTCACTGAAAGCAAAATGGGCATCAAGTACATCCTTAGTCAGTGTGAAATTAAGAATATAACAAAGTGAAAATAAATTAATTCAAGATGACAAAATCAGAGAAAACAGGACAGACATACCGGTAATTCTTCATTCAGACCATGGGGCTCAACTGTGTTGAGTGTGTGAATCCAGAAGGCTTCTCTTTGGAGTAACCTTTTTATAATGTCTCCCCCTCGTTGGTGAGGCATTATTTTGTCAATCCCCCAGAATTGTAATGTAGCACAAGGGCCGTGATTAGCTTGGACATAGTGGCGCTAGTGGCTCTGTTTCCGTATCACGGCCTTGTGCTCAGCAATCCGCTATTTGAGTGGACCTTTGGTTTTCCCCACATAAATAATCCACAAGGACATTTCAAGATGCATACAACATGAGTAGGCTAGTATTACAATTAATAAAAGTATTTAGGTTGTAACGTTTACCAGTGTGTGGATGCGAAAAGTGCTAGTGTCATTAGAGTTAGCACAGTGGGCGCAACGACCGCAGTGGTGCTGTTATCCAAGGACAGAAAAATATCCTAAGTGCTTGTCCTATCTTAAGTTAAGTTTCAAAGATAGGAAAAATCCTATCTTCCTATTACAGAAGCAGTTCCTAAACTCATGGCTGTGACCTCTCTTATCTCAGACCTCCCATCTTAACTTAACTTAAGAATTCCTAATTGTAACTGTCAATCAGATTTTGAAATCGTCAATCGTCCTGTTATGCCTGTTTCTATGCTTAGAACGTAAAGAAGACTGTCTGTATCTATGATTAGAATGTCAGGTTGCAAAGACTGTGTCTAGATGTCGACTTCGGCATAGCCGCGCTCTTTGATCTATCAGCCTTTTCCACGGCCTCGATCTCAAAATCATCTTCGGTGCTGCAATTTCTTTTTAAACGTAAGAATTGGCCAATAGGAATGTTTTTAATCAATCTCTTAGGGTAGGATGGGTGGAAGGCAACACAGGCTGCAAGTATATTAGCTATATAGGGCTCGGGATCGTGACGTGAAAACTTTGCGGGCAGCCATGTTGGCAGCGTCACTCCTTATACTATGCGCCTTGTAAGAATTTACTCCCGCCTATTAGTGTGTTCCTGTTACTTAGTTTGTGCCTTCTTGGTCGTATGTTGCTGTGTAGTGGGGTGTAACAGCGCAACCCACGATCGCAAGAGGAAAAGAAACGCTAATTCTTGTCTTCTGCATCTGAATGAATGGATTATTACGTTCGGAGAGCTACCAACATGGCGGCAATATTCCTAGGATGCAACGCATGTGCCCGAGCCCGAGGGCTGTACACTGCGAGCAGCTTGTCGCAAATGCGAGTAAATATATATTAATGCTAGTTGAAAAAAATAATTTGTCGCACACGTGCGAATACTGATTTCAACCCTTTCATTCGCATTTTGCTCCTAAAATGAATCAACACCAAGTGGACCAAAGTAGGCCTATAGTAGGCTACAATTTTCGCACATCTGTACAGCCTACACATTTCAGAGTTGACAGCTCTGGAGTTGCAAACTCTTGCACCTGGCTGGACACTCACGCTTTCAGCATCAACCTCCACTCTCACACACACGCAAGAACATAAATGTCACTCCAAATCCATTGTTCTTTTTCTTCAATCTGTTCGTTATCAGTTGGTGACTATATGTAGCGATTACCGGTGAAACGGTGAACTATGATACAAATGTTGACTATATTACCGTGTTCATTTAAAATATTATTATTATCAAGGTTGATAAATACGGTGTGGAAACCGTAGGCTATGTTAAATTCCTCCCAGCTTCACCCGAGCCTGCATTTGACAGGTGCTACACTTACTTCAAAAAGGCGGAACATTTTCATCGCAAATGTGCGCTGTATCATATACTGCGACTTTGTAGGCTACGTTCACATTAAATCCATTCCACTAACATGATCAATACCGTAACGTTTTTTTTTAGCACTGGTTGTCACTCATTGGATACAACAGATAGCCTATACCAAACTCCAAGAAAGAGTACTCCTAAGTTAAGAAAGAGTAGGTTAAGCACCCAGCCAACACGACCAAGGAAAAAGTGAACGGGACAACTCACAATGCCATGCCACGGTAGGCTACCTAAATCATAGAAGTTAACTGGACAACTGAGTGCTGGACACTCATCTTTTTACACCAGAAATATTTGTCTTAACCTTTATTAGTTTTTTTTAACATTCATGTTATTTAATGAAAACATGTATCCTTGAACTATGCGTGACTAGTATTTTCCTAAAATGAAACCTAATTATGTTCATTACGTTACTTAAAGTGACAGACATTCAATTAGACCTACACACCACCACTGTAATATCAGACGAGTGTAATCGATATGAAGTATTCAAGATATTGCAAATGCTATAAATTGTTAACAAAATGTATACAAATTCTGAATTCAAAATATGAAATAGAAACAAGACAAGCCATTTTCTGTGTTTGTGGGTTTGAGCAGAGACTAGGATTGCCACTCCTTTGAATGATCTGTATCCTGTTTAAGGCATGAGGTTTTCAAGGACATTTCTTAGTGCTCCTAAATTTTTCTCTGTGCTCCTAATTTTTTTCATTTAGGAGCACCTGGCTGTGCTCCTAATGAAAAAGCTAAGCGTACATCCCTACCGAGCCCTATTATAGCCTAATGTGCATTCATGATTAAATGTTTTTCCCTGTAGCGAATGCGCATCCTGGAGAGAATGACACACCACTTGACTACTCCACTGTACGATATTTGGTGCTTTAACTTTAACTTCATGTAATCACCATCCGTGAACGGTTTTCCACGCTTTATTATCTCTCAGGTTGCAACAGAATGTGTCCAGATGTACTGTAATCACACTTTTTCTCTCAGTCCCAACTGGGTAGTCATGTGCAAATGAAGCATGCCTTCCCTGGAAATGTCTTTCCAAATTACTCTTTCTGTTGTTTGACCACTCATTACAAAGCAAACATTGGCTATCTTTCTCTTTTTCCCTTTGGGATTCATGGCCCATGATGACACACCCGCCAGTTTGTTTACAACCATAGGTTTACAACAGCCACCTGCCTGGCACGGCAACGCCCTGAAACGTGTGTCGCAGACTATCAAATCTTCTTGTTTTTTTTTTGTTTTTTTTTCATTTTTGAAGACGCTCAAGGGAGTCACCCAAATTAATCATATTTTACTCTACTAATGGCAATTTTTCACTCATATTCAGACTCATATTTTAGTCTACTAATGGCAATTTTTCATAATTACATTACATTTAAGATGAGGAGCCAGGAGCGGCCACAAGCCACGTGGGTGGGGGGCTTTTTCAGGTCGGAGCAACTGCCCCTCAAAATTCTTGTGCACCTCCCTGATATGTATCCTTATATTTGGAGCTACATGTCAGATACAAACACACACACTTCTCCTAGACATTGGTGGGTGACGTTTTAGACCGAAAAAGTTTTTTAATAAAAAATCAGAGTCCTGTTGGACTAGCCGTTTTCAGACAGACGTGTATTTCCGTAATGTTCAAGGACTTTTTATGGTAGTTTTTTTTTTTTGGCTGTGCTGTCTGAATTCATATGTTTGCATATCTACAACCGGAACTTGCTAGGTCCTGCTGTTGACCTAGTAATTTTGGCGTAATGTTGCCGCCACAGCTGCTATGTGGGTACAATCGCAAAAAGATTCCGCACTTGTCAGTGATGATCGAAGGAAGTATTAAGTGTATTTAAAGCGCCCTAATGTCACTGAACAGTTCCATCTCTCTAACACGCTGCAGGTAATGCAGCAAGGCTATGGCAACTATTTTTTAATCCTACATGCTACCGATGTAAAAACTACACTCTTCCGCTGTCAAGCATGAACAGCTGACAGCGCGGCCGCATTTATAAGGCGTCATTATCTGCCCAGCGAACCTAACCCCAATTGACGGAAATTCTAAATTAGATGTGAACAGCAGGTGGGCGTATAAATTCAGCATACAGTATGCTTCATGTCTGAATGTCCGTTACCGTCAGAAATTCGACAAGCAATTATTGCAAAATGTGTGGAAAACCTGTCTGAAAATGGCTACTGACTCTCTCATTCCCCAAAATATGTATGGTATTTTTAGCCTGGAAAATCCAGACGCCTAGTAATCTTTCAGATTAAGGGTCTGGCCACAAATAATGTAATGGCCCAACTAAAGGGGCGGCACCAAGAATGCATTTGAAAATCTCACTGCACGCAATTGGATAACACTACGACCAATGTTTACGCTGACTGATTATGGACTTCGACGCAATTGGATAACACTACGATCTGTTTACTGATTTAGAAAGTTGTAGCGCATTTCGTCATAAGTTTAGCTCGCCCCTGGCCCGCCTATATCATATACACAGATTTGATTGGTTACCCCTGATGGTTGGGGTAAACGTAACGTGCATCATTGCTCATTGCCAGAGTATCTTGCAGACACAATTCAAATTGTGCTCTTGCAAGAACTCTGGATTTCCAGGGTATGGTATTTTAGAATTTGTATGGGAATACTAATTCACTAATTTCTTGCGTTAGTGACTGAAATTGTCAGACCTGGTGTGACATGAAAGTTATTGTGTATAAAATCATGATGGAGGGTATAGTATATTTGTTATGTGAGTCAATGTATCATAATCTTCTATCTTAACTTCATCAAAATCTCGCATTTCAATTGTGCAAATGTATTAAATTTGACAGTGTATTTCTTCATCAATGCACAAAGTAAGGCATTTGTCCTCAATCTTTTAATCAACTTTATATTAGGCCTAAAGTTTAAAATTCCTGTGCACAGCCCTTCATTTTTATTGGTGCTGATGATGTGCAGTAGAACTATTGAAACCTCAAAAAAGAGTATACTGTATCACATACTGGAGGATATCCTATTGATGATTTTATCTGCGTGAACAACACGTTTCACAGTTTGCTTCTTCAGGTTCATGTTCACAGTCAATATGACACCCACAGGTGAAATAGGTGATTACATCATCACATGACCACACTAGACGCGGTGAGAGTATTCCACACTCTAACACAACTGTGGCCCACAAAAACAAAGATTACAATAAATATCATCAACCAACATCAATATACTGCATTAGCCTGCATAATCTAGAGAGGCTATATAATTTCCAGAATTCCTAAGACTATTTGCATACAAAAATATACACTATAGTGTATTCGCTCACCTGCCTTGACTTACATATGAACTTCGGTCACATCCCGTCCTTAATCCATTGGGTTTATGATGACGTCGGTCCACTCTTTGCGGCTCTTGCCGCTTCATCTCTTCTGGGAAGACTTTCCACAGTTTTAGGAGTGTGTTTATGGGATTTTTTGACCATTCTTTCAGAAGCGCATTTGTGAGGTCACACACTGATGTTGGACGAGGCGACTGGCTCTCAGGATCCGCTCTAATTCATCCCAAAGGTGTTCTATTGGGTTGAGGTCAGGACTCTGTGCAGGCCAATCAAGTTCATCCACACCAAACTCTGTCATCCACATCTTTATAGACCTTGCTTTGTGCACTGGTGCACAGTCATGTTTAACACTAGAAGCGCCGCGCCGTTCTGACCCACTTATACCTAGAAGCGCCACGCCCCGGTCATTTGACCGCTTTGACGACCTACTAGAAGCGCCGTGCTGTTGTGAACTACTTAAAGCGCGGCGAGGCGGTCAAATGACCGCTGAGTCCTTAGACAGGGAGGCTTTTACTTACACATAATGATCGGTAGATGGCGCTTCGTGCACGAATGAAATCGTTTGGTCATAAATTCAGTTTGCACTAAGCCATGTGTCATTCGTGTCAGACCATGTTGTTGATAATCTGTGGTTGTTTGTTTCATTATGACATACAGCACGTTTGAGTTATCTGTTCATGTATTTGTGTTGATTTGTGTTGTTTGAGGTAAAAACTTTGGAAGAGTTCTTGAACAAACCTTAAGCAAACTTGACTTTCAACTAAAATGCTCTAAACGTGAATGTGGCTATTTCTAATTCACTCCCCAAATTCACTTCTATTCATTTAATAGGTAGCCTAGGCTATATGTTCGCGCCGCCGAAAATGATCGGACCTGGTCACCTGGAACAAAGAGCCTAACAGTCTGGTTTCAATTACACAGTAGCCAGGATTTCATGCCGCATTTTACAGGCTACCATGGCTACTTTCTAAAACAACTTTCATTCATTTAGGGAGAAGCATCTCATAGGGTAGGCTAGCTACCTCGGAGGGAGGGAGATAGAGAGAGCTATGCTGAGCAGGCATAGGCGTGAGAAGTAGCATAATTTAAAATAATGAGTGAATGATATTCTCCGTTTTGCGAATGTGTGGGCTATGTTTGCGATGTTTGCTGAAAAAAAGCTATACGCCTATTCTTTCTAAGCTAACTTCTATGTGAATTCGAGATTCAGCATTCACACACACATTTTCACCTGCCTGGTAAGCAAGGCTGTAGCTCACTGGTTAGAGCTTCGGCCTAAAGATCTAAAGGGTGTTGGTTCGATTCCCAACCTATTCACGACGGAAGTCCTTTTGAACAAGGCATCAAGTATCCTAGGCTATTCTATTCTTTTCTATTCACATAACTACACGCACGCTGGCGAATTCGAACATTCTGAAATGCGCATATGCGATGAAACATTGCGCATTCTTCCACGAGTTGCCTAAACAGTCAGCCTACAGACTAGTAGGCCTATGTAGGGACAGATAGATGGGGTGGGGGTGGGGGTGGGGAGGCAGTTAATTGTCCTCCGACGGTCTGAAAGGGGCTAATGCCTCGGTGATGTCTGTAGCCTAGCCTAGACGAGTGTATGGGGGAGGGGGGATGATCGGTTTCAAATAGGCTGCAATGGATAGTGTTATGTATAGACCCCGAAGCCATTTGCTTTGAGAACGGCTGGCTGATGAAGTTGTTGGCTGGCTAGCTGGCTCAGCCAAAACCTTAATGCAGCCGCCACAGTTTTCATGACTGATAATGGCTTTAGTTGCCACTTCATGTCTACAGATGTGTAGCCTATATTGTAGCCTATTAGATATCAACACACAATGTTATTGTATTGTTTTGGACAACGTTCTGCACGTTTCACTTCAATGTAGACTGCATGCGTTCATTGCGTTGTGAACGTGCAGCAATCTCTGGAAAGGAAACGGTGGAAGTCGCAGCAGTAGCCTAATAGCCTATCACGTTCAATGCTGTAAATCCATCTGTTCCAGAATATTTGGTTCATATCATCAATCTTTGGTTTTGGTGTTTGTGCAACCGGGCCCTGACGATTTAACAAAAGTCTGAGTAACGTAGGAATTAGGAAAGTATGTAGGCCTAAGGTGAGATCAAAATCAGGCTAGCCTACTTTGTTTCCTTCTTTTCCCCATGTCATTTTCATTGGTCGTCAACTCACTGTGAGTCCTGTATCGTAGCAACGAGCACAATAGAGAGCCGAAGTCCCGCCCCTTCCTTTTGCCTCCATGGGACCTATCTTTGGATTTTTTTTTAATGGCAGTCAATGGAGAAATATAAATTATTTTCTGGTCCCGATTGTCTTGTGCCTTGAATTACCCATATGATGTTTGTCAATTTTAATGACAATTTTTCATGTAAAGACATTTGAAAAGTATGTTGTAACTAGTGAATTACAACATTGTGAAAGATCGTGTTTCCAACGACTACAAACACATCAGTCGCGTTAGTGACGTTAGACCAATTCACAGCCACGGGCGCCAGCAACAGGTCTTATTTGAGCTTCCCCCTTGCCGATGAAAATATCATGAGTCAGAGGATTAAACACACCAGATAAGTTGTATTTCATTCATAGACTGTACAAACACTGCTGTTAAGTGACTTAGCTGGCAGCAAGATGTAACCGTTAACTAGCATAGTAGCTAGCTAACTAGCCAGCCTCTCGTTTGCTAGTTGGTGACGTGCATCGCTTGAGACAAGAGATGTAGTCCACTGAACGGATTCGCACAAAACTTACATAACTTTTAAAGTCTAACGAAAAACAGAACTTTATTAATGTGGAAAATTATCTTTTAAATTCCCACACATCATATGTGAAATGCACGGTCCAACTCGAACGGGACCAAAAAATAATTGTTATCTCTCCATTGACTCCCATGCATTAAAAATCGAAAAATAGGTCCCATAGACCGGAAGTAGAAGGGCGGGACTTCGGCTCTCTATACTGATGTGGTGTGTCCAGTGGGAAAATCTCATGCGGTAGTAGTTCTAAGCTATCGTTTATTTTTTCGCGTGTCACTATATGATATAATTATTTTTAGATGCAAAAAGTCTAACTGGCTTAGTCAAAGTTTGTCAGATGGCGGCAGAAAATGATTGGCTGGCGAAATTATTTTTCGTTAATGGTAGGCCTAAACATATTGTGATTCATCCGTTTATTTCAGATAGGTTGTTATTAAAAACCATTAACAAAAAATAATTGTTCATCGACGTTGAAAAACGGTCAGTAAATTAAATCGATGTAAGATTCTGTATTTCGCTGATGCCAAGATGTGAACACGGATCTCTGGCGTTGCAGACAGGAGTGTTAACGCTGCGCCACTTGACGTTGTAGCCTACTAAGATTGCGTTAGGATAGGTATTTGACTTGACGTAACTCAGTCAGTCCAGCAAATATGTAAGAAAATGCTTATATATTAGCCTGAGCTTTAAAAGATAGCCTACAAATAGAAGATAAGATATACAACTATGAATGTACGTAGGCATACGCGCCCTACGTACATAAATAGGCTACGACGAAAATATGTTTTACACCTGTAGGCCTGTCGCAACGTTTTCAAAACAAACTCGCATTTTACCACTGTAAATTGCCTCCATAGACTATACCATGTAAATGAAAAATAGTTATTAAAATAAAGCACATATAGGCTATAATACATATTGCACATACGATATGTTTTATGGTAAAATATTATTCTCATGCCCGACTGACAGGAATCCTTGCGACATCTGCTGTGAGAAAAGAGAATAGCAGCCTGGACAAAAATGGCCGAACGCGAGACAACATAGTGTTGTCACATAAGTGAGCGCAAAATAGCTCTAAACTAGCTTGTACCGGTGTGCTTTTGATCATGTAAAAATTCTGGCTGACAAAACACTCGTATTTAAGAAAAGTCGTGAACGTAGGGTCCTGGAATTTAATCGAGTGAAAAGATTTTTTTTTTTTTGTAATCGCTGCGGTCAAATGACCGCAGCCCGGCAGTTCTAGGTATATCTAGGTCAAACCCACACGGCGCTTCTAGGAATACGCGTCAGCGGTCAAATGACCGGCGCTTGGCGCTTCTAGTGTTAAAGCCCACCACAGTATCGAATCAGCCTTAGTTAATGTTTTTAATGACCAGCTCATTGCTGCTGATAATGTCTACTACTAGTCCTCCTTGACCTCAGCGCTGCTTTTGACACCATAGACCATGACATACTACTACACAGGCTTGAACATTCCATAGGCATCAAAGACTACACATGCTTGGTTTAGATCATACCTTACTAACCGCTGACATTTGTACAGGTCCATATTGAACCATCTACCCAGACTATGGTAAAATATGGAGTGCCTCAAGGCTCAGTACTAGGGCCCCTGTTATCCCCTAAATTCTGAAATTAGAAAACATGGCATTCATTTCCATTCTTATGCAGATGATACACAATTATACATCTCCATAAAGCCCAATGAATTAACACCATTAGCCAAACTTTACACATGTTTGGCAACATTTTGACTAATACCTTCTTGTTCTTGAACTCAGATAAAACAGAAGTTATGGGTTTAGGTCCTAAAAAGATTAGGGAAATCTTATCCTCATCACAAGTTACATTTAGTGATCTCTCACTGACCTCATCCAAAAGTGTTAAAAATCTAGGTGTAATTGATCAAGCACTTTCACTTAATAATCACATAAAACAGATCCCCAAAACTTCATTTTACCATTTAAGGAACATTTCAAAGATAAGGAAGTCCTTATCCTTACCAGACGCTGAAAAATTAATCCACGCTTTTGTCACTTCCAGGCTAGTCTATGCACTATACGCCGGCTGCTATAATACCTGTATTAAAAAGCTTGCAGTTTATACAAAACGCAGCTGCTCGCACTCACTAGGACCAAAACATATGAACATATTTCCCCCATCCTAGCATCTCTACACTGGTTAAAAGTCAGAAGTCGCATTGACTTCCAAATTCTACTTCCAACATACAAAGCCATTAATGGCAGGGCACCTGAATATATTAAAGATCTTCTAGTCCCATATAATCCACCTAGACCTTTACAATCATAACATACTAGACTTCTTGTAATTCCAAGAATTTCAAAAACTACAGTAAGAGGCAGAGCTTTTTGTTAACGTGCACCCCTCCTCTGGAATAATCTCCCTCCCTCAATTTGATTAGCAGAAACCCTCCCTATTTTTAATCTAGATTTAAAACATACCTCTTTAGTGCTTCCCAGTTAGGTATGGTGCAGTGTGGAATTTCAACCACCTCAGGGTCTTATTAGAACGGACCACCTCTGCTGTGGGCTTGTGTGACTGGTGCCCCGATCATGCGTCCCATGGTGGCCACTGACCGCACCTGTGCTGTTGCTGACTACCCTCCACCATGCCTTAGTTATGCTGCTATAGCATAGCGCTGGCATGGACTTTTCATGTGTCACGCCGTACAACTCCTCTTCCCCCCTCTCCCTCTGTCTCTCTCAACTCTCCCTCTTACCTCCTCTATCTGTTCCTCTATCTGTTCTGTAATTGATCTCCCTCTACTTCCCTCTCTTTCTCAACTCTCCCTCTCTGCCCTTTTCTCTCTATAGTATAACATTTTATTTCACCATTGATATGCTTATTAATTGATATGCTTATTGATATGCTTATTAATACTAACCATACTTACTTACAGTGATACTACATACTTACAGTAATACTAACCAATTTTGTATCTTTCTTTCCCCTCTATACCTCACCTGTGAGGTAAACCATTCCAGTCATCAGCCATCCTTGTGCCTGGCCCTCATCACACCTGAAGTCCCATCCCTATGACTGCCCTACCATCACTTGCTGTGGTCCCCTTGCCCGGTTTCCTGGCCCACGCATCCTAGCAACCCATTACTTCCCCTTAGAAATTACTAATCCCTATGGACAACTTATTCCTTACACTGGACTATTTGAACTTTCTGACACTAAAAATCACCTTACTGTACTGTAAACTGACCCTAGGCAGATGGATTGTGTCCTTGAGTCGTGGATCTGTCTGAGGTTTCTTCCTATATGTATCTCCAATTCTAGGGAGTTTTTCCTCACCCCTGTACTCATTAACCTGACTCTCGCCAGATCCTTGTAGTTCGCTGAGCTTCACACAAGGATCTGGGACTTCTGGATAGGAGATGTATTTCTGAAGGTGGGGCCTTGTAAAAAAATCCTTGCATGTGATTTGATAAACCACTTGTCCATTATCTTGAATGACGTGCTAGGCTACTTCAAGCTCTTGCCAAACCCGGTCGGAAGAAGAGTGAAAACATCCTTGCCACCAATAAATGCCTTCAAAACCATTCTCTGTTCATCTTTTAAAGAATGAATACTCGATAGATTCGACAAAACGGTTGAAATAGCAGAATCAATGTCAGCACAAGACTCTTCGCTTGCATTGCCCTTGAGCCCAGACCCTTGTGAGGAGCTCAGCGAAACGCCTCTGGTGGAGCATGGCGGAACTACAAGGGTCTGGCGAGAGTCAGGCTAGCACTCATGGGCTCTCTCTGAATATTTAACACTCTGTAAAGCGCCATGAGACATGCTTAATGTTTTGGCGCTCTATAAGTGAAATTAAATTGAAATTTAAATTAAAAACTCTTTGGCTTATTTAATGCAAGCCCTGCTCCTTATCCACTATACACTACCTTTGCCCAGTGCTTTTGCTATCATCAATTCATAAACATAAAATAGATACACTTGTTTACTATGAACAAACCATTTATAATTGTGTGTACACATGATTTACAGATGAGAGTTAATGTAGGAATTATGCTTTAAAATGAAGAACACAGCATCTAATAACAGTTTACAAATGTTTAACAAATGCTTAACAATTGTAGTAAGACACTCTTGCAGTTCTACGTGTTCTACGTGTTTTTAACTGGGTGGATGTTGTGTTCTTCACTTCACAACGAACAATCAATAAACACCAGAGTGACAATATCACAAGTGACAATATCTTTACTAGGTTAACTTCACTTCAGTATATGTTACAGTCAATTACTTGTATACTACTCTATCAATGCGCTGCTTAGTGCTTGTAGTGTCTCCTTGTAAGGCACTTCTTAGACGCTATTCCAGGTGGTATTCCAAAACATAACTCGTATAAATAGTGAACGTCTTTAAGTCCATGAAAACTAAACTTTTCGTAAAACAAAAACGATAATAGCAAATAATACAACCGATATACGATCAAGCAAAACAAAGGCTATCAAGAGATTGAAAAACCTTGTGCCCGCTGGTGTCTCCAAAACTTCCACAACCAAACCAAGCACCTTTGTCTTAGACCTTAGACGCGCGCTTCTCTAATTAGCACAGGTGCGTCCTTTAACCTTTTGTGTACCGGGCTCCAGTTAAGGCCAAGGCTACGATTCAACATGTATTTGGCCAGCAGGGGTCTTAAGCAGAAAATGAACAAATGGCTCCTACAGTGCTATATCAAATGTAGTCATACGCATTACAGAAAAGTCGTTCTCTTAAAATAAGCAAAAGTAGATCCCGTCTATTTGAACATTACAGTGGAGGTAGTGTAGTGGCTAAGGAGCAGGGCTAGCCTAGCATGCAGTAGCCTGAAGAGTTGGGGATTAGATTCCTGGCTGAATGTGACTGACATTCACTGACAATGAATGAGAATGTAGTCTTTACAACTCATTTGCAAATGTGTAGCAAGGCAGATAAAGTCCTCACCTTAGATGAGATCACAAAATATCATTAACTAACCTTCATCTTATCAAACTTATCCTTGCACTGCTGCTACAACTCTTATATTACTATGTTTCTCTTATTTTGTCCATATATTTCTAACATACAGTACTTGACCAATGACTGATGCCTGTATCCTTATCCTTGCACTGCTGCTATTATTCTTATATTGCTATGTTATTTTTTATCTTATTTGTCGGTATATTTATACTAGAACTGTCATATTACTATGCTTAATTTTTATTGTCCATATTTATATATGTATATATTTCACTTGACTTTAACCTTGCACTGTTGCACTGTTGGACTTATTTGCAATACTAACTTGACACACACCTCATACTGGATCACAGTACCAATCCTCAGTACATTCATGCACATCTTTATCTTTAGTATTAAGTATTTTACTGTTCTTTTTAGTCATGTTGATTTGCTGTTGTTGTTGATCATCCTGTTTACATTGTATTGTATGTTGTGTGTGGTGTCTTAAGCTGCTGGGACCTTGAATTCCCCCTTGGATCAATAAAGTATCTATCTCTATCTATCTTTAATCATGAATTATAGTATTAGGAAGTCGTTTATAAAACATTTATTCACATCCTAACTAATCATTAGTGCATATTTATGTAACAGCTGTTAAATAATGGAAATAGCACTTCATTAAAAATGTTTATTGCATGACATATTAAAATATTAGCAATAATTTATAAACAAGAAAATAAATAAGCTTATTTACTATGAACAAACCATTCATAACTTTGTGAACAAATGCGTAACTGGTGATACATTATGCATGAACAATAAATTACTAATGATGAGCAAACCATTAACTTATAGGTAACAGATGCTTAATAGATTATGAATTGTGTGTAGTTATTACATTGCACGTAAATGCAATGTACTGTTATCCCTGTTCTTCTTATTATCGTTATAATTATTCTGCTTCCGACCAAAATCAACGATCAAAGGCTCTAAAACCACTGAACCGTTTGACGTCATTCAAGCACTCTTACAAAGGTCTTGAAACGGAGATTTGTTCTATTATTTTTCACATTTGTGAACTTTATACTTTTTGAGATATTTACGATAAAAGAGTTTAAAATTCCCATAGAGTTTACATGGAGACCCTTTGGCGGCAAAGACTAATTGTTACGTCAGTGCTCAGCTGTCATTAATCAAGGATCTCTGAGTCTGATCCAAAGCCATGGCATCACCGCTGCGCTAAACCAGGCCAGAGAGGGTTAAAGCGGAGCTCATCCTGTAAAATGTGTAGCCTACATAAAATATCCTACTGTAAGCTAACGTTACATTTGCTAGATATCCTACCTGTTGCTGCATCATCGTTGATTGGCGTTGTTTGAGAATGAGATTGTATTCTGTAGCCTATTCCATGCCTACTTTTAACCTGCATTAGTGTAGATATGAAGGCTATTAGCTATCCTACCAGTCGTTTCACTACTAAAGTGTCAGCTCTTGCAACTCGTTTGAAGTTGGCAACTTCATTTCAGTCTTTTAAATTCTAATAAATGAAGAGTTATTTTCCAAAATAGCCTATATCCACAATTTTGATGCATTTTCATAAATCACTTTTTAAATGTGACTTTCCAAGTAATTTCAGTGGAATTGTAATTGGGTTATTGTTATTTATCTATTTGTCTGTGTAGCCTAGTTGTCTTTTTAACTATAGGCCTAATACAATGATGTCAGTAACCTTTTTGCATTTACATGCAATGGTAATTCCTTCCATGGAATTACATTTTCTAGTTTTAAAGTGTTATCTGTTTTTCCTTAGGAAGCTCAAGTCGTTTGATATGGGCAGGCCTACAGTATTTTAAACATGTTTTATCATTGGATTCTGGCAAGTATTTTATTTTATGCTATGTTGCGGAGGACAGGAACAGATTCAATAAACTGATAAGTAAAGCAGGTTCCATCATTGGCGCATGCTCTGTGGAGGAAATCCTGGAGCAGAGAGTGCTGAGGAAGGTTAGGAGTGTGCTGTCCTAGATTCAGCAAAAAAAAAAACTTTAACCGACAAAAGTGAAGTGTTCCTTTAAGGTTCTCGTGAGCTTTTGGCAGACCAGACCAGTCACTAAGCCATGGGGTCAGGTTGCAACCAACCCAGGTCAGACCTGGTTTTGTTGGTTAAAGTTTTTTTTTTTGCTGAATCTAGTAGAGTAGGTGTACCTCTTTAAGATTTAAGAGGGTGCCCGGTGATATCCCTTGGGCAATTTTGTATATTAAGCCTTTCTTGTCCAATGTGTTGAATATAAGGCGGATATGGATGAGTTTCCTCTCTCACTCGGAGAACAAAATCTCCACTTCACAAGCATCTACATACACCAAACTTTTCAGTCTTATACCTAACCATGTTTAGAAGGATTTTGCAGAGGGGTTTGTTGATATATGATTCTTAGCCTGATTTACATGACATTTTATTCCAAAAAACATGGCGAAAATTGATTTTTTAAAGGCTGGTATAGTATTTTCTGATTTACTGAATAACTAAATGAGATATCCATAATTCCCTCTCTAAAATACTTTTCATCTCTTATGTCAACAAAATGAAAAGAAAAACATTGAAACTGGCTTTGTCCAATGTTCAGATTTGATCTTTTTACGTTTATGCAAATCAGCGCATATTTAATTACATCATACCTAATTTGCATATTCAAACATTAAATTTCAGAAAACGTGTAATACATTTATTTTTCATATTGATCTAAGTAATCAACTGGTGAAGTTTCATAGTGATATCTGCTTGTTAATTATTTTACCCTATTCACATCTGTTGCACCCTCTTAAATCTTAAAGAGGTACCCCAAGTCTACTAGATTCTGCAAAAGAAAAAACTTTAACCGACAAAACCAGGTTCACCTAAATTATGGCATTTGGCTGCCGGACTAGTATTGCAGATTTGGTGTTGAGTTATGGCGTTGGAAAGACATGTTTAGAAAATGTTGTGTCAAGCAAATATTTAGTGTGTTATCAGTTGAAAACAAACCCTGTAATATGGGTTTACATTTATTATGACCGCCGCTAGCGTAGCTAGCGAAGCGGTGTCATATAGTTGTTGTCAAAGTTTTTTTTCTTTTTTTTCGTCATCGATTCTGAATTTTTCGTTAACGATTCCCGGGACACCGTAACACCGGGGCACATGAAACTTGGTGGGCATGTAGCCCCAGTAGACTTCTAAGGAAAAATTTTGTTTCGTCCCCGGGGGTCACTCCCCCCCCGCGCTGCCCCCGCCCGAAGCCCAAAAATTGCCCAAAAATTTCCTACATAACTACCTGAACCGTGGCACCGAGGATGACAAAATGTTTATGGTATGTTGGTCTCAAGAGCTCGCATCAACTTCGCTTATAACCAGTCATTTGTGATTTGCACCCCCATGGTAAAAATTGAAAATGCAATGTAATATTGCTTTAATTGCCCCTATCTTCAGATGAGATGTTATGAACTGCACCAAATTTCATGTGTATGATTAACCTGACACCCTCTGGGAGTATGCCAAGTTTTGTGGAATTTCATCGATGGGGGGCTATGAAATAAATGGATTTATGTGTACATATCCATCGGCCTGTAGATGGTGGTATTAACTCTGGAGTCTAAATCCCCCCCTGGGGATTTGAAAAACTGTTCCAAACACACATCTCAATCTCTGCTGTTTTTGTCCTAGAAACATATAAGTGACACCATTAGAAACCTTTAATCAACTAGTTTCCAAATATATATGTTTTAAAAGAGAATGGTTGCTCTGGGTGCAACAAACATACAAACATGCAGGAACACACACACACTCACACACACACACACACACACACACACAAAAACACACACACATAAATACACACACTTACCTATACACACACGCACCAGCACATACACACATGTACATAAAAAAATACACAAACACATGCACAAACACCCTTACACACACACACACACACACACACGCACACACACACAGATGCACAGTACACGTACACACACACACGCACACACACACACACACACACACACACACCTACACACACCTCACACAGATGCACAGTGCACACACACACACACACACCTCTCACACACAGACACAGGGATGCACAGTGCACACACACACACCTCTCTCACACACACACAGAGATGCACAGTGCACACACACACACACACACACACACACACACACACACACACACACACGCACACACACACATCTTTGAGTACATTTTCTGAGATGCAGCACTGTTTGAGACCACCGGAGCTGAGAAGTGAGTGTGTGTGTGTGTGTGTGATGTACTACAGTATAGCCTGTGTGTGTGTGTGTGTGTGTGTGTGTGTGTGTGTGTGTGTGATGTACTATAGCCTGTGTGTGTGTGTGTGTGTGTGTGGGGGGGGGGGGGGGGGGTTGCGTTTCTGTGTGCCCATGTGTGTGTTTGCATGTGTGTATATGTGTGTATGTGCATGTTCTGTGTGTATTCTGTGTGTGTTCTCTTTCTTTCTCTCTCTCTCTGTGTGTGTGTGTGTTCTGTGTTGTCTGTGTGTATTCTGTGTGTGTTCTCTCTTTCTCTCTCTCTCTGTGGGTGTATCTGTGTGTGTGCCTGTGTGTGTGCGTATGTGTGCTTGTGTGTGAGTGTGTGCCTGTGTACAGTATGTGTGTGTGTGTGTGTGTGCACGCGCGCGCATGTGTGTGTGTGTGTCTGAGTGTGTGCCTGCGTGTGTGTGTGTGCACTCATACACAAAAGCAAGCGCACACATGCACACACTCATTTACATACATTAAAGTTGCAGTAAGGGATGGAGTAGGCGATGGAAACAAAAGCGTGATTGATATTTGCGGAGAGAATGTGCAGGACTGAGCGGCGGTCATATTGTGTATCGCTTTGCGGTACATATACTGTAGTTTTATTCGCTCAGGGGATGATATCTATATTAACTCCTATACTGTGAAGACGCATCCCATATTAGTTGTAGGCTTGTGATGAACTTTAATGACCCCCTCCCCCAATTGCACTGCAATATAAGTTTGCTAATGATTAGCTTAACTTAAGGTGTGTCAAAGCGACCTTGAGTGCGGATCAGTTTCCATCAGACAACCAAAACCAGGGTCAATCGATGGTGTGGATGGTTGTTATCTCTAGGAGAAGGCAAGCCTATTACAGAGCAGAAGCAGTGAACAGCTCGAGAAGAGTAAAAGTTCAATCATTTTTATACTGCAGGTGTACTTGTAAGAACAAATCAATTTGGTGTATCTCCTGTCCTGATCAGTACACAAAAAGTAATTTACTTTGTTCAAAATAAGCAGATCAACAGTAGGCCTATATCCATAAACGTTTTGCTAAGGGCATACCTAAGGACACTGCTTATGATAACAATGAGTAATACGTAGGATCAATAAGATAATGGTAAAGATTACATGAAGTGAGACTGACACAGGCAGCTGATCACAATAAACAATGCTGCACTGCAGTGTTTGCTAATCATTTGCTAACTCAGCTATCAAAGGTGTGTGCATTCCTTTCTTGAGGCGCTTTTTTTGCCTTTTCAACCTGAATATTGGTGGGGACATTTCAGTCATCATTTGACATTGGTGTGACAATGTCCTTAGGTCCCCATACAAATCTACACTTGTGTGTGTGTGTGTGTGTGTGTGTGTGTGTGTGTGTGTGTGTGTGTGTGTGTGTGTGTGTGTGTGTGTGTGTGTGTGTGTGTGTGTGTGTGTGTGCATGCCTTTGTGTATATGTCTGGCAGAGAACTAGTCAGCAGTTCATGCATGTGCATTTGATACCCATGTCATGTTCAACATGAAAGTCAGTTTGCATTATGTATGATTGTGTTATTTAAATGCCTTTCTGCTAGTTCATTGGTTTATGTATGTTGGTTTACTCCTGAGGGGAGGGGTTACAGCTGTATTCAGGTAACTGTGTTCAGTTCTGGACCCGAGGTGAGAGGTTGTCTGACCAATGTTAATTTCAGCCTTGTTTCTGACAACAGTTAATGTTAAATGTGTTTGTCTGTCTTGTCTGTCCACCTGCCGGCAGCTTAAAATAAATATTGTTCTTGTACTGGCAACATTGTGCCCTGGTGATACCTCTGCTGCTCAACATACTTCCTCACACTGCATTATACAAACAAATACAAATTAGGGAATGTACTCTTTTATTAGTAATCTCAGTGCATATAAAATTGAATGTAAAAATGTAAATACAATACAGAATGGCCCATTTATACAGCAAAATCATCACAAACGTGAAAGTATAATTCTGTTTTTAAGTATCTAATCATAAAAATATATAATATTGTAATGTGGACCAAATAACATTCCACTCTACTCTACTGAAAAGAAACCAAAGAGCTGTTGAAATACTGTTTATGTGACAAGCTTGTTTTTCTCTCCTATGCATTATGGAAACCCCAGTCTCAATGCACATAATGGGATTGTCCACAATGTGAATGTGAATGTCTAACATTCACATATCAAAATACTTCCAAGCATCTCTCTTGATTTGCAAGCTCACTCATCAAATGTTTTCATATCATCATAGATGTACAGTATTATGCTGACATCTATTGGTAGAAAATAACAGTAATTCTACCAGTCTGATGATAAATTGAGATTGTTAATTATTATTATTGGGGGATTAAGTGCATTAAAAATGGCATCTTTCTAGAAAAGTGAATACTTCAATGTAAAATCAACTTTTAGTTTATTTTATTGTTCACTTCATCTGACTTGCAGACGACGAGTAGTGGTGTGCCACAGCTGTTCTACGGGCCCTTCTGAGCAAGCACGGTTGCCCCTCCATTGATGTGATTCATTTGGCCACAGTGTTCTCTTCTTCTCTTTTGGACCTCCTGAAAGAGAAAGTCAAGCTATTTCCAGGAAACTGAAACTAAAGTAGAACAGAGACGTGCTCATGCCTCCAGCTTTGGCTTCTAAATAGAAAATGTCAAGGAGAAGGACTACCCCTCCACCTCTATTCCACTGTAAAATACTAACACAATATTATTGAAAGACTTACTTGATTTAAGGAGGGCTTGTGGACGCAGTGAATGTAGGGCTTGGGTTCTGGCTCGATTTTCCCAAAATAGGTGTTGTAGCACGCTACACAATCGATTAGTGGCTAAACAAAATATCATAACAGGGATTATTGAACACTGCCGTTTTAGAGAGAATTTTGAAATAACTGAATAGCACTGCCCACAATACTCACTCTGTTATTTCTGAATGGACACTTAGTGGGGTCAGCATTGGCCGTTCCTTTCGCACAGGAAGTCGCTTTCAGGTAAAAGTTATGATAGAAGAAATTCACGCCAAAACGGATCTAAATACCAAACGTACAGTATATAAATGAGTGTAGATGTAAAAAAAAAAAAAATGACATTATCACAGTATCAGAATCCTTGTGCTATAGAAGGCATAGGGATTAAACCCGAAATGAAAACTTACATCCATATCTGATTTGTCAAGGCTTTTGAAGAAAAGAAAGTGGTTCTTGATGGCTGAGTGGTTGTTGAGTTGCTGCAAGGCCAGGTCCACTCCATTCCTGTACGGATCAGCCAGCTTACTGTAGGCATCCTGAGCTTTAGTGCAGCTCAGCACTCCAGCAGCCAACAGCAGGACAGTCACGATAAACGCCATGTTTCCACCGAGACTCTGTACCCACTAAGTCTCCCAACGCACGTATAAAGCAAAAGTGCCAAACAAACTCTGTCCCCTGAGATCCAGAGAGAGCATTGATCTAACGTTCTGCTGTACTGCAGGAGATTGCGCAAATGGTTTGACGGGAATAGAGGAGGATGGCCGACAGCTCACATGTTTTCTTTCATCACCACCCCCTGACCCTTTTTTTTGTTGTTTTGGCGGCGGGCAACATTCTTTCAACAAAGAGTTGCACAAGTCCAGACTTGTGGTAGTTGCTGCGCATGATTTGTTATAAACACGAGTCCTACCGGAAAAATAAAACTGCTACCAACAACAGTTTGAATACATGCTTTTATTAGTCGGACAGAGATTACATCTAGATTCCACGGAAGACAAACATTTGCATGTTTCACTGATTTAAAACAGTCAGCTCAACAGTCATCATCAAGCACCTTTACTCCACTTTTCAGTTTAACTCCTCGTCTTGTGTATTCCATTTGGAATTCTTGACCAAATCAAACAGATAGCCTACACATGTCTTTCAGTCAGTAATGATTAGACAACCAGTCAACATCTCTGTACATCAGTATTATGTAATCTTTAGTCAGTCCTCAAACACTGAGGTTTGCTCCTTCTGTTTTTCAGCTCTCTGTAATTACAGCCAAGAGGGTTGGAGATCCGTTGTTATAGCTCAAAGTGTTGCAGTGATCCACTCGTGCTTTCTTCATTTCCTAATAGTCACAGAGACAAACAAAGTGAAATCCTGAGCAATACCATTCTTTGAAAGGGACACTTACTGTACTGTAAGAGTCCTTATTCCTTTAAGTAACAAATCAAGAGAGATGGGCTGAAGTACTGTACCTCTGTTAGTGAAGGCTTGTGTATACAGTGTACATAGGGCTTGGGGTTTGGGTCAATTTCTCCCTCAAAGGTTTTGTAGCAAATGGCACAGTCTATAAGTGGCTAGACAAGCAAAAAAGGATGCACAGCCAAAAGGGAAAATTCATTAGAACAATTTCAGCTTCAATCTAATTCATAAACTGGAACTGTTTTTACTAAGTTCAAAGACATTTAAACAAACGCACAACACACTTACTCTGTCATTCCTGAACACACATTTCTTTGGGTCAGGATCCACTGTTCCTTTAGTACATTTGGTAGCTTTCAGGTAAAAGTTGTGGTAGTAGAAGTTCACATTAAATCCAGCCTTTAAAAATAGAGTAGCATCAGACAGTATCTCATAATTTGAGCATTTGTTATTTCATTGGTGATACAATTGTGTAGTATGGTATCAAAAAGGAGGAGAATTCAAAGAAGTTAATATATATATGATTAGCAAATGAAGACGACTAATTTTTTTTTTTTTTCAAACCCTGGTCAGTTGACAAGCTTACTTGGTGAGTTACTTACATTTATGTCTGACATGACAAGAGTTTTGAAGAAGAGGAAGTGTTGCTGGATGGCTGAATAGTTGTTGACGTTCTGCAAGGCCAGGTCCACTCCTTTCCTGTAGGGATCAGTTAGCTTGCCGTAAGCCTCCTGACCTTCAGTGCTCAATGCTGCAGCAGCCAGCAGTAAGAGACTCAGGAGAAACGCCATCTTTCCACCAGACTCTTGACTACTTTGGAGCAAGTAGCACTGTCACTTGGACTACACATGTTGGCTAAACATTAACTTTTAACCTCAAAAATATGTGAAATTCAAGCCCCATCCAAACCCACGGGAAGAGTAAACACTGGCAGAAGAGGGATTTTTGGCCGATGTTGACAGTGATACTCTTTCGGTGTGTTCATGTGCATGGGGAAATTCCCAGTGAAAACAGCATCATCCATGTCACCTCATGGAATAAGTGGTGAGACACTGGGGGAAGATTTTGCCAACTGAATTGCCCAGTTGGGGCTCATCGTCATGTCATACTTCAATGTCCAACCATTTTAATATGAACTTGGAACTTAAATTTACCATTTTTGCACTTGAAAATAGCATAATCTTCTTTCTCAAGCATCTTACATCATACTTTTAAGCAAATACAGTTGGTTGATTAAGATTAGTGAGTGTATGCTTTCACCTTAGTTGTGGCATCCATGTTTTCCACAAAGCACATGAAGTCTTGAAGTGGGAAAAACAACGTAATCACAGGGTGGTCCCCGATATTCCCAGGTGGCATGAACGGACCATTTGTTCTCCCTTTGCTCTAGTCTATGAACAGAAGAGATAACAGTGATGGCAGCTGAGACAGGTGCTCAAGTTTAGTATAAAAAGGATGGCTCGATGTTATACAATCATTCTCAGGAAAACTACAAATTCAGATATTGGTAGGTAGAATGCAATGCTCAGAGATACACCCTCCTTTGATTCTAACAGAAACAACACTGTGTGATGCACAATTGTATTCAGATCATGACATTGTACTAAGAGGCATTGAATTTACTTCCACCTCAAATATGAATACCCCAAAAATCCCAAGTCTTTTACGTCAGGAACTACCATACACTTACTCTGCTTTGTAGCTGAAGATGGGACTTCAGTCTGAAATAAAACATAAAAAAAAAAAAAAAAAAATCTTTCTGGACACGACTTCACATCACGTTATTAAATAATTCCTGGTTACCAATTGTATGAGAATAATTGGGCATCATTTGGCAGCGGTATGTCACATCACATGTCACACACATTGTTAATTACTAAGAGTGTAAGTATATCTCAGTAACAAACTCAGTTGGTTATTTAGGTCATACAGTATTTGCCAAGAACAGTTTTTTTGTTTGCAAAGTCTAAAAGGCAAACAGAAACGTAATTTGCATTCCAATGTCCAATGACAATCCATCCCTCTCCTTAATAAGATGTTTCTATTATTAAACTACAGTGAGGTTAAAGGGGCAAAATATTATTAGAAAATGTCAATTAAATAGTTAATTCCAATGGTTAGCATGGTAGTTGTCATCGGAAATTTCACGACTCTACTGGTGATTGAGACCAAGGAGTAGACATGATGTTTTAGGATGTTTCACAACCAACTCTTTAAGCCATTGTCTTCTTTGATGGCATGTCTGTTTCTCACACCAGTCCCAACAGTAACACAGGTCTCTCTTTCGCTCAAACACTCTCTCTCTCTCTCACACACACACACACACACACACACACACACACACACACACACACACACACACACACACACACACACACACACACACACACACACCACTCATTCTTAGGAATTTGAAAAACATTGGGTGACACAAATGCAGAGCATTAATACAAAATTACTTTATTTTATATCCATGACCTACATACATGTACACAGATAGGGTAAGCCAAAAAGGATAAATGTTTGATTGAAACAGATACAATATGCATACAGTTCCACAAAGGACTTCTGTAAGAGGTTGGAGATGTTGTAGGTTTAGACTAATATGTCTGAAATCAATATGCCGTAGTTTGACTTTCAACTCTAACTTGAGATAATGCACATGTAGACACAACACTGTGCAAATTTAAAAAACAAACAAAAAAACATGATCTTATCACCAACACATCTTTCCCATACATGATACTAGCAGTTCACAAAAAAAGTGAATGAAAGAGTTCAGACAACGCTAAGAACAGCTACATGGCACTCTCAAAACACTTTCAGCAAGGACAATACAGTCAAAACTGATAATACAAACAACCGCAATAAAGGCTTTATGGAGGAGTGCAGACATTGCCAGAGCAGGGGAAGGCAAACCATAAAAAGAACTTGGCCTACAAAAGAATCCAGTTGTATGTCTGAAGATAAAAATCTGTGGTTTATAAAATTATATGTATAGCTCTTCATTAATAATTTACTCAAAAATATAACCTCACAAAGAGTCCAACTGATCCTCAGATAAGAAAAGAATACATGATCTCTTAATGTACTGTAATTAGTTAAGAGCAGCGTTTCTTCCTAAGATTGTGCTGTCAGTTATGTTTATTATATTACTTTAAAATCATCAAGTAAGCAAAGCTAAGTTATACGTGGAATGTTAAGAGCACTTTCTGACCAGCTGAAGCACTTTTGGAAGAATTCAGAGAAAGTAAGCCTGGATACAACTTGTTCTGAAAACATTCAAATTATATACAGAGGTTTGTCTAAAATACATGTTGAAACTAAAAAGATGACAGACTGACAAGAAAGCAAGAAAAAGAGTTAAGCTTACTTCAATATGTGGCCCATAACAGCCAACAGCAATCCCCCCCCTCCCTCATCTGTGGGCCATGTCACCCTAACTCAAGGGCATGCAGAGGGAACCACCATTACAATTTCATTCTGTGATGTCATTCCTATGACTAAGCAGCCCAGCACATCATCGAAACACAAAGACGGAGGAGGAGAAGGAGAATGAGATCAGGAACAGCTTACATCCTCACAGACCTGGTTGGATTGGCACTGAAATGTGTTACGGGATAATACACGATGATCTAAGAGAATTCCAACAAGCTGCGAGAAGTCTTGTCAAGATGACGTCTAGTTCCACCATTTCTAAAAGTGAGACACCAGCAATAGTCCCAAACATAATATGAACCATTTTAAATACCCAAAATGAAATACACCAATACACCAGTGAGTGTGTGCTAAACTGGTCTGAACTGGATGCTCACAGAGCCCTGCTCATAAAGCAGGACAGGAGAAGCAGGGTTAGGCAGCATTAAGCCTGTGGTTGCTACTAAGTGCAATTATTAAATCTCTCTGACAGTTAGTGTTATGTAGGGGCTCAGTAACTGCCACTCAGCTAAACCAATTACCTACGAAAGCTACTGAGATACTGAGGAGTGATGGCCGGTTCAGATACAGCGAGGTGGATGGGACCACTTACCGGTCCACAAAGCCAGCTATGGCCACTGGAACACAATGTAGCGTTGCATGAACTGAGTGAGCCTAAGAAACCATAGCTGAAGTGACTTTACTGCAGTTATGCTGCAGGCATCGATTGGCAACACTGAAATATTCAGCACAGTGACAATCAGGGATCATACCAGCATAGTAATACCCGTGGGATCAAGCTACATATACCTACAGCTCTCTCCCTGGTACAATAACAATATCAGACAACAGATATGTGAGGGGGGAAGAACACCTACTTGCGTTCCTATGTGTGTATGTGGCTAAGTGGAACGCTAGTGAAGCACAGATGTTCCCATCCAGCCGCTTCAAATGTTCCTCTTGTGAGCCCTTCTGAAATGTGTAGTGAATAGTGATGTATACAAAAATAAATATTACAAAACATCTGAAATCATTGACCTCTGAGCCACGTTACGCCGCAGGACGAGGGGGGAATGTCCAGTTACGATTATAACATTTCCACCATAGGGAACACTAGTTTTTCTTCTAATAGGAAGAATATTCTCTGTGCCCAGTGGAAGACACTGCTGCCACAGACAACCTCCCATGTGAAAGCCATCACCATAAAGGCATCCTTCATTTAGAACGTGGAGATGATGGACGGATGCTTTCTAAATAACCAGAAGCAGAACAGGCTTTGGTAAGGGAGAGTCTACTTCATGTTTGTCTGCCTTCTGGTGTCTGGAAGTCTTCAAGGAGAGATACAGAGAGGGCGAACGAGAGAGGTGGGTGAAGGTGGGTGGCGTGTGTGCATATGTGTGCGTGTGTGTGTTCTGTGCGTCTGTTCAGATTGGCTACAGAGAGAGCTCCCCTAAGGCACTTCATATTGGCCATTGGAATGGAGTGGCGGGTGGATGGAGAGATCCCATTGGATGTGGAGAGCTGGGGTTGGGCGTGGCTCACACAGGCATGTGCATCTCTGTGTACTCGTCCTGGCCCTCCCGCTCGTCAAATGTGGGCTCGGCATCATCAGCATCCAGCTAAGGGTTACACACACACACACACACACACATCCTTAGCATTGTCAACACATCTATCTATCTATACACATACTATAGACAGCTCTGGAAGAAATGATGAGACCAATGCACATTTTTATGAGGTCATTCTACGGTTGCTGAGTGACACTCAAATTAGTTGACGGTCGTATTCAAATGAGCAGTGGTCTCTACTATTGAATATGACCAGCAACATCATCTTCTCACCACCTGGGATATTTCTAAGGTGTCATTTGGTGTAGAAGTGTCATTTGTATATACTGTAAGCAGTGGTACGTGTGTGTGGTCTACTCACACACTGCATCTCTCTAGCAGTGAAGATCCGTGGAAGGAGGAACATCTTGACGGGGACGGTGAGGATGAGGACGAAAGGGAAGGCCAGTGACGCAGCGGTGGACATGACTGCCCACAGCGCTGCCAGACACACCACCTGCACCGCCGTGTACAGGTGCATGCGTAGCGTTTTCACCTGAGGGAGCAGAGAAGCTGATGATTACACAGTCACATCATATACTGTAGCTATGCCTCTACCACAGCCTCAATGAAAGAGTAACACTGTGTTCTTCCTGTGTGTCCTAACAGGAGGCGATGCGAGCGAACATTAGATTAACAAAAACCTCAATTACATTATACTAATTACATAGCCTGGTAGTAAACCAGACCCTGGAATCTAAGGGTCTGGCCACGAATAACGAAAATGGTCCAACTCAAGGGGTGGCACCAAGCATGCACTAGAAATCTCACTGCAAGCAGGAAATTGGATAACACTGCAAGCAATATTAACTGATTTCGAAAGTTGTTGCACTGTCATCATCAGTTCAATCCCAGATGGTTGGAGTAAACATAACGTGCATCATTGCTCGTGGCCAGAGTATCTTGCGGACACAATTCAAATTGTGCTCTCACAAGAACTCCAGGGATTTCCAGGGCACTAATTATTAGTCTTCAATTGAATATTTAATGGATTCTGTGTAGACAGATAACATTGAATGCTCGTCGCTCGTATCCTGTTAGGGCACACTATTACAGTGGTCCATGCTGGTGCTTATTAGCTATTTTACCATGCTGTCTGTCGGTCACGACATGAGGCATAGTCGCTGCTGTGCCGAGTTCTCACCTTGCGCACATACATGTGGTCAGGATGGTACTTAGGAGGCATGAGCAGCAGCTGGATGCGCTCAGTCAGCTGGATGCCGTTGAGAGACATCACGCCCATGTAGAGGAAGATCCCAAACAGAACAGCAATGGGGATCTTACGCAGGAGGTCCCCAATCACAATTGACAGACCTGAGGAACACAACACAGGGGCGGGGGTAGAGGACAGACAAAAAGTTACAAATCAAAAAGAGTTTAAAAAGAGACTTAATCATCATACCAACACATTTTCAACCTAAGTTCAACATCCTTGCTCATACACAGCACACCATCGACCCTTTCAACGGCATAAACAAACAGGTGTCTTCCTACGACATTTCCAGTGGCACAGCAAACAAAACTGAGCAAATGGTAACTCCGGGACAAACGAAAATAAAAAGGTTTAAGGTCCACATTTTCTAGAGCATTACGCTAAAGTTTTAAAATTTCAGTATTTCATCAAAGTATTTTTTTTTTATATCAAATAATCTGCATTGGTTTTGAACAGACTGAAAGGGCCTCTCTGCTCTAAGCTAGGTGCTGTGCTGCAGCACTCTGAAGTAGTGTTACTCACCCACTAGGATGGCCACCAGGAGCCCAGTCACCCTCTGCTCCTTCACCTCCTGAATGCGTGGCTTGTCCCCGGGGGCCACGGCCTTGCTCATGACCGTCAGCGCGTTGACGTGGGTGACGGAGCGGACGGTGGCGGCGGCCATCCAGGGCAGGCCGAACAGGGCACAGGTGCCCCCTAGAGCCACAATCACCAGCAGGTCCAAGTGGAAGCCCGAGCCCTTCACCAGCATCCGCTCCTTCTTACTGACTATCAGGCTGCAACATGGAAGAGAATGGAGGAGAGATAGAGAGAGAGAGACAGAGAGAGAGAGAGAGAGAGAGAGAGAGAGAGATGGAGAGAGATCAAGTCAGAGTGAGACAAATGGTTACATACTAGAATGACTTGAGGGTATGAGGTATACAAAGACACAGAGAGATGAAATGAGAAACAATGCTTAGAACCTAAAAAGATTGATTGAAGCTGTTTAGAATGTGATGTGTTGTGAAGGTGGTAATAAAATACTGTTAAGACAGATGGTCAGTACTGTTTAATTATTCACATGCCTGCCTACATGACAACAAATCTTGCAATGTTGCGGAATAAAATGCTTGCAGTAAGGAACTGTGCTTGAAACATCTCAGGCTGTTCCTTGAGTTACTGTGTTCACTGGTTATGTAGACCATGCATCATCTTCAGTATTAAACACAACATTAACATGACATACGTGGTGATCTGTGTCTCCATGAAGATGAGGATGAAGACCAGCAGAGCAGGGAGGATGCTGGCGGCCATCATCCAGATGGGGAAAGGGTTGTGCATGCCAAGAGGATTCACAAACCAGCCACGCTTGGACGGGCTGGTCACAGATAAGCCACTGGGCACGCTCAGTTTCTGGGAGAGGAGGACAAGAATTTAAACGGACACACATTTTAGAGATCTGTAGGCTTTTTATGTTATCCACTTTCACACTTAGGTTAACACTTGATTTGACTATTTGCATTGTTTTAAAAGAGACTGCACTGTGCCTGTATCTGCATCATTGGGAGGTATGTGTCAGCCTCACCTGTGTGAACGTGTCCTGAATGCTGTAGTCCACCAGCACCATGATGAGGATGGCAATTGGGACACCAAAATCTCCAATCACCCTACGAAGCTGTGAAGAGTCACACAAAAGGGGCATCAAACATCAATGACTGAACAGGTTCAATGGACCTCGCTATGGGCCCTAACGTGAATATTTATACTTATTTATATTATAACGTGTTTATAAACATATATGCATGACCTCATATTTGCATACAGTATGATCTTAGACCTTAGAATTTGCTCATTGTTCAAATTAGGGCCCTTAATGTTTGGCGAATATGGCCTTACCCTGCCAGGGAAGAAAGCGCTGTTCTTGAACTTGCGCAGGTAGAAGGCGATGAAGAACGTTCCGGACATGAGCACCAGGGACAGCAGGGCCGTGTTGGGCTCGCCGCTCACAACGGGTTTGAGGGTGCTGGTGCTGTTGTCTGACAGCACACTCAGAGTGATGTTCTCGGATGTGCTGTTGTCCTCCGTGCCGTTGAGGATGGTGCATCGCTTCAGTGGGTGGTGCAGGAATATCTGAAATACGGGAGGATGAGGATCAGGCTTACGTTTTACATTTCAACATAGTGGAGGTGTTTCCTCCCATTTGTCAGTAATCAACAACTAGTCAAAAGCCAGCCTCCAGTCTGACCTTTCCCAGTTTGGAGAAGGTCTCGTAGATGAAGATGAGGGAGATGAGGATGGAGAAGATCTCCTGAGTGAAGCGCGACACAAAGCGGACCAGGAAGCTCCCCTCAAAGGCCACCGTGAGCACCACTATGATAATGAGCCAGAAGCCGATCCACACCCGGCCTGTGAGGTACTCCACGCCGTTCGACTTACAAAACTGCAGAGGAGGACAAACACAAAAATGACTGTTAGATGATCTCTTCATCCCATTTAATCCAAGTGGCCCCACCAGCACCACTTCCAGCATTACCAGTTTAATACAATACCTGAACTATCACCAATAGGGGGAAACAATAATTACACATGGAAGAAACAACCTGAGCAAAAATCCCCCAATATCTGAAGCATAACCAACCCAGGGAGAGAGGTCCAAGTCAGCGGCACTCACCGAGTAGAAGGCCTCCTCGAACACCAGGAGCGGCCCGGAGAAGCCCACCACCAGCAGCGGCTGGGCGCCCAGCAGGCAGAAGAGCACGCCCTGGATGGCCGTGGACACGATGAGCTCCGACACGCCGATCAGGCCCTCCGTCTTCTCGCCCAGCAGCCCGCCGAAGGTGATGGCGGGCGAGAGCGCCGCGAAGTAGATGAAGATGACGGCGGCCATGCACTGCGCGTTCAGCGCGTCCTTGAAGTCGCTGACGTACTTGGGGTAGCGGCGGCGGACGTCGCGGATCAGGCCCCCGAACGGCCGGCCCGAGCGCTGGAGCGGGTCGTCACTGGGCTTGGGCAGGAGGGACTCTGGGAGGGACCACAAGGTGGGGGGATGAGTCCAATCACAGGAAGCCATATCATTTGTTTTCACAATTAAATCTTATGTCTCTCACACTTTGCTATATGTTAACTTTCCAGCTTGTCTTGACATATCAGAGACCCAGACACCAGGGGCGGGCTTTATGTGATGACAGACAGAGCAGTGCATTCAAAACAACCAATGGCTGCGCAGTTGGTGACCGGGTTGAACAGACACAGCCGTGTATTCAACTGCAACAACTGCATTTAAAATCTTTGTTTACAAGCTCTTTGTTTACCTCAGAAACAATATGATAAGAGTTAAATGCACTGACTTAAGTTGAATTCCACTGCTAGTTACACCCCTGGCGGTCCTAAATCAATTATCCTTTTCCTGAGCCACCCCTAAACTCAGCTGAGGTGCGGTGTGGTGAGGTGCGGTGCGATGTGGTGTGGTGTGGCGCGCACCTTTCTCCTCGGGGCTCTTGAGCTCTTTGGCCAGCAGCTTCTCGTCCTGCTCCTCGCGCTTGCGCAGCATCTCCCGCTGGAAGCGCGCCACCGAGCGCAGCAGCTCCTCGCCCCCCACCTCCGAGGGCGGCAGCACGATGCTGCAGTCCAGGAAGCTATTGATGGCGCTCAGGAGGTCGTGTCTGTCGTCCGCCAGGTAGGCCGCCTCGTGAAAATGCTGCGGAGGGGAGGGAGGTGTGAGCAAATGCAAAAATCTAAATATTTTACCACAAGGTGAAACACCAAAATCTCATTTGTGTATATTTGTGTCAGAGAGTAAGAAAGGTGGAGAGGGAGATTATCTTAACTCATTTTGATATAAATGTAACAGTATCAGTTTTATTCAATGCTTTAACAATATAGTACTATGAGTACACCCAACAATACTGAGTGATGTGAGCACTATACTGGTGTGTCCATGATCTCCACATCATGCATCTGTTAAGTCACCTTGTCAGACATGAGTGTTGAGATGGAGCGGCCGATCTGGTGGTAATCCATGCTGGTGCTGGGCGGCCCGAGCAGGACGAAGAGGAAGCGGACGGGCACCGGCACCTCCAGCACCGAGTCCAGCTCCTGCGCCTCCTGCAGACGCACAAACGCCATGGTGGGCTGCTCCAGGAAGTCCACCGCACCTAGGGGGAGAGAGACGCACACACACACACACCGTCAATCACGAAGCGGCGCGCCTGATCTAAAGATTTCTCAACGCATGCCTTGCAGGACAGTAAAAGTACAGACAGCTTCCTAAATACATCATAAAAGGCTGCGACAACAGCAACAGAGGTTTTTATACAGTTAAATGTGTACATACTATTCAGGCCGTATCTAAGAAGCTGGTTAGCTGATGTAGAACACATCTGGTAACAGCTTCTAGTAACAAAACAGCTCCTCCACTAGATCCACTGCATTATGGAAGAAACTCACCAACTAGTACAACTGTAGCCTCAGCATTTTCCGGAATTTTCTCCAAGAGTTTCAGTTCATGCTTCGACTTGGACCTATGCATTCCAATAGCTGGCATGGAGTCCCTCTGTATGGGTTATAATCATGAGAAAATTATAGAAGATTATAGTTATGAGACAAAATTCACAAGTGAAAAGCCCATGATTAATCAATCAATCAATCCCAAGCACACCTCAAGCGTGCCGTGCACGGAAGGCAAAGAAAAAGCTAAAGTAATGAGTCCAGTATAGTAAAAAAGCATAGTAACTAAATAATACGATTCACACAGCAAACCGTAATCAAAACACGTGACAGCGCTGCGGGCTCTGACCTGGGCGTGCACCTCGTGCTTGTCCATGTCGATGCGCAGCTCGCCCTCGTGTCCGGCGCCGGTCATCAGGGGCTCGGTGGCGGAGGGCTCGCTCTGGGAGATGTGGTTGCTGCTGCTGCCGTGGTGGTGGTGGTGGGTGCTGATGAGCGAGCCCAGGCTGGCCGCCGAGATGTTGCGGGGGAAGGAGGAGGCGTGCTCCTTCTCGTCGCTCGGGTGGCTGGGGGAGAGGGGGAAGAGCATTAAGCGGGTCAGCTCCTGCACTAGCGTCTGCATGGGGTGCAGCTCGGGTCTACAGGAGGGGGGGGGAGCCGCAAGGGGAGGCAGCGATGGCAAAGAAAAGGAAAGGACCGGGAGGGAGGGGGAGAGCACAAGGTGAGCAACACATACAACATGAGACACAAACTCATTTAGTCTTGCAATTCAACCAACCAACCAACCAACCTGTTTGCCTCATTTAAGCAAATGTGTAGTGAGAGCATGCTGCTCTGAGTCTCGACCCCCATGGGCTGTGTCTCTTACGCAACACGGCAAAGTTACCACAAACTCCCGCCCTGATAACATCGGTAGAGCACAAACAGCCAGAGACGCTTTTGGTTTCTGCTCTTAAGACCTTGGCTTGAGTCAAGCTCCGTTTCCCTTCCCCTAAGCGCCCGTGTTCTCCATTACCCTGCGTGACTGATCCATAAGTCATGAGGCAGACGTGCCGTGGCGTCCTGAGGGTAGCGGCGTGGTGTGGTGCCACGTGGTGCCATGCGGCGCGCCTCACCTGTGCTTGAGCAGGAGGGCCCTGAGAACGTTGGCGCGGTCCTCGGCCTTGATCTGGTCCGAGATGATCATCTGCTCCACCACCTGGTGAGCGATGCCAGGGAGGGTCTTCTGGTCCAGGTCGAGGAGCACGGCACCTGGGAGAGGTCACACAAGAGGAGGCGACGTCACGCGGTCATTCGGCTATCGGTGACCGCTACATTACTAATGAAGAGGGAAAGGCAGACGTGCAGCTACTTGAGGCGCAGATCACTCGGGGAGAGTGAGACGAGGCGCCGCTGTTAAAGGTGCTGGTCAAGCGACTCACCGTGAGAGATGGTTTTGCGGAGCTCCAGGAGACTGCGGAAGGACAGGGAGGCCACGTGGGGCTTGCCCCAGCGGTCCGTCTCCTCCTCCACGTCCTCCTCAAACTTGATCCAGCGAGCAGTCTCCCTCCACTGCATCTCCTGGTTCTTGTCCATGATCAGTTCATTCAACTCCACAAACACCTGGTGGGAAAAACACACACACACGCACGCACGCAAGCACGCACACACACAAAGTCAATCCCTGGAAGGACAATACAGAGCTAAGATGGGGATTTGCCTCAGGATCTCGCTTAGAGTCACTGAAACCAGAGCTTGAGAGAACTGTGGCACAAGCAGATGCAACAGCCATACCACAATTGGGTCCAAGTGCCCATAGGGACCAGAGTTCCAATCCGACCCATGATCATTTCCAGAACCCACCACATCTCTCTCTCCCAGTCACTTCCTGTCACTGTTCCCTTGCCTAATTTAGTCAAAAAAGCCTAAAAATATACATATCTAATTCTTTACTAGAGAAAGCATGTAAATAAAAATTAATAATAAATTATTTGAAATAAAACCACAACAGAAAAGAAAACCAAGCCATGCAAATATTACAAATTGGATGTAAGTTAGTTTGAACTCTTCAGACAAGATCCATTCTTTAGTAAATCTAAATGATTAACAAAAAGGAAAACCGTCACACCAAACATGCAGCGCAGCATGTTTGCACAACATCCTTTAGATCAGCATTCTGCACACAGGTTTAGGCTCTCCAGCACTGCACACTATTACCGCCGCTGAGTCTCTGTCTCTCTGCATGACCCTTGATGCTACCGCTCCAGATCACAGCACGCAGAGAGAGACACGCTGGAGATTCCCTCTTAACCGCTTCACAATAACAGCACCAGCTCCACATGCCACAGCACACACATCCTGACCAGCATTAGTGTCTTCGGCAGAAAAAACAAAGCTCCACGGTTCAGGTCACGCAGGTTCACCAGCACACACGTGTTCAAAACACAGCCAAGCACAGGCACATCCTCTAGCTAGCTGCTGACCTTCTGGTGGCGGGCCAGCTGACTGGAGAAGTCCAGCAGGACCATGCCGTCGGGTCGAGACTCGGAGCGGTACAGAACCACTGACTAGAGGGACGGGAAACGGAGGTGTGAGCTGCTGAGCTTCAGGGTCCGCACACTGTCCCTCGTCTGCTGTCAGAGGGGGCCGTAGACCTCCACACACACACACACACACACACACACACACACACACACACACACTCACACACACTCACACACACACACTCACTCTGACGAGAACCTGTTGTTTACCTGGCCGCTGGGGGGTCTGAGTGCGTTAATAAAACATCTCCGCTTCTCACAAGCCCGTGGTGTCGGGTTACCTGAGCTGATCTCGGTTTCTTTGAGCGTGTGTGAAAGGAAAGAAGTTCATTCATTCATTTTTAATTGCACCTGCCCCCTCTATTCGTCTGCTCAAAAGGCACGAGGGGCTTTGCCAACAACTTGGCCAGAGGGTTTTTTTTGTAATGTCAGAAAACAAGAGAACACTCTCTAAAATGAACCTCCGATCTGAGTGGAGGAATGATCCAGGACCACCTCCAAAAACCCCACCAATCACACGATGGAAAGGCCACACAGTGCCCTGAACTACATGTTGCTGAGTTGCAAGTTGCAAGAGACCCAAATATATCATAACCCAAAAATGACACCATATCCCCAAAAGCAGAGCCAAATATCAGGTGAAATGTGGAAGCTCGTGTGTGGTGTTGAGCAGCTCACCTCGTGTGGGGTGCGGTCCAGTTTGCGGGTGCGGGTGCTGGCCTCTTTGTGATCCTTGCTGATGTGCACCACCTGGCCCTTTGCACTCTTCCGCACCAGGTGTCTCCGCATGCCAGGCACATCTTCAAATCGGTGACCTGAGGGAGGGACAGGGGAGTGGGACGGAGAGAGGGAGGGGAGGAATGGGGTGAGCTTGTGTGTTAGGTAAGTGTGTTAGGTAGGGAAGAAGCTTCACGCAAGCTTTACGTTTGGAATAGTCCACAGCATAATAGCTCTATCATGTCCACACACACACACACACACACACACACACACACACACGCACACACACAAGCTCACATATCATGTCACACAAAACACACACACCAACAGAAGCACCACACCAAGCCTGATAAACCAGTCTCAGACCTGACCACAGTCAGGTGAGAAAACTGACGGTCAACGCGGCATAAGGAAACCCAGATGGTAGTGAGAGATAGTAGCATGAGGGACTACAGAGCAATCGGAGGGTCCTGCTAGCCATGGCTGCAGAGGGCTGCAGAGGGCCGCCTCCACAGGAGCGGACTGTGGCCATCAGGGAGAGAATAAAGGCCCACTTCCATCATGGGAGCCCGGGGAGGGTTTTCTCAATGCACTCTGGACAGCGTGTCCCTGCTCCAATCCTGCTGCTGTCAGGATGACCTCACCCAGCAGATCAAATCTCAGCCTGCTGAATTAAGGGAGCCCTGTTCGCCTTTGTTCCGTTTCCCCTGCCTCCAAGAATCCAGTTTCAAGACTGGCCTGGCACCAAGTATACACGGGGTGTTATTGTGTGTGTGTGTATTTTTGTGTGCGTGCGTGTGTGCGTGTGTGTGTGTGTGTGTGTGTGTGTGTGTGTGTGTGTGTGTGTGTGTGTATCTGTGTGTGTGTGGGACATTACCTGATTGGAGTGCAGGGCACTGAAGGTGAGAAACGTCTAATCAGTCCTAACAGCACCAGGGACAAAGGAGCATTGGTATGCAAGAGGAGTTGACGGCTGCACTCACAGAAATGGACAGCCGAAGAAAAGCCGGAATCTTCTGTTCTTGTCCCACAATATGTGTTATATTATGTTTCACTCACCAATGGGCTTGGGCTTAATGTGGGAATGGCTTAGGAGCAGATTTCGCTAACTCATTTTGGTCAGCAATTTGGTCCGCAGATGAGCATTGTTTACAAAAAGAAACCCAACAGTCTCTGACACGCAAGCTCACTAGTATGGCTGAAGGTTGCAGGGTCATTTGCAAGGTAAAGGGTAACATCAAACAGCATCTTTCAAAAACGGGATGATACTGTACTTCCTAACAGACATGTAATATTACCAAGTCTTGACTTCTGTTGCATTCTGTCCTACCTTTGCCATTGGGGATATCATAGAGACAGCACTCCTTCTGTTTCTTCATGAGTAACCTGCTTTATCCAACAGGTTCACAGGTGAGACTTTATGTCCGCAGTCTCCTCTGATGACTATGTCTCAGTACCATGGGATATCAGCAGAAAACTCCTGTCATCCTGTTCACTTGTCTACAACACTGCTAAAAGTCCATCAACCAACAAAAAACCCCAAGCTCCTAGATTTTGCTCTCCATTTCAATACACAGAATCCATCTTCAAACACAAAGCGAAAATATATCTGAGATAGTTTCAAGCAGATTTAAGCACATCCCAGTGTCTTCAGACAAGAGGAGGATCCAGGAGGGTGTGGCATTACTGTAATTCTGATTTGATAGGGACATGACCCCCTGATCTGTTGGGTGCTTGGCCAGCGTTCATCCATGGCGCTAAAGGGAGACGTGACCAGCAGCTGCAGCAGCAACTGACCGCCGGCCAAACCTAACAGGATCATCCCATCCAGGCCTATTAGGACTCTGAGGTGCTGATACGCCTCGGGTCGGACAAAAGGGTAGAGATCAATTTTAATGATTACTGCCGTTGAGCACTGGCCAGGAGAGATGAGAGAAGCAAGATTCCCAGGCTAATTACAGTAGCACAATCGCTAATGTTGGTGCAGAGACAAGGCTATGGAGCAGTAGGCACTACAGCCATGCTGCCACTCCAGGACCACGCGATAAAAGCACATGTGTGGTTGCTCAGGGAGCAGGGCAGCAGGCTCTCTGTGACCATCATGTATGTAGCCTGTGGCTGCATATTTTGACTGGTCCGGAGTCAGTATGTGGCGATTAACCTCAACGCTAGTGAGGTTAGAGCAGGCCTCTCCTTTCTGCAGGAGGTTAACTCCTGCCCATTCAGCTGAGAGACAGGTCGGAGGGGTAATCTGATCACTGACCCTCACTGGCGAACAAAACATTTTACCCGGAGATAAAGTGCGCCATTGTGCAAACAAGCGTGGAGCCACCATCTCAGGCCAGGGCAGAGACTGGCTGCTGGGAGGGGCGGAGGCCCATGCGTGCCCACACCCCCTCGGGTGCTGACCTTCAACAGAGCTGAGGCTCCGGGGGCCTGGGACCACATTTAATTTCAAAGCACCGCAGGAAGGTGTAGTGAGGAACGCTATGAAAGAGGCCTATACGCCTGCACACACACACACACACACACACAATCTAAGGACACACACACAGACACACACACACAGACACACACACTCTGAGGCCCGGGAAACAGGAGAGCAACCTTAAGCTTGATGAAGTGAAATTTAAAAGGACAGCTGAGAATGCCGCACTGGCACAGCAGCCAGTGAAAACATCCCCAGGTCACGGAGAGTTTAGATCCTCAACACAGGTCCTCTCATTAAAATGTCATGATGGAGTAAAAACAAAATAGAGCCCGAAGGGCTCAGTGTAAGGAGACCTCGTCATGATGGAAAATCGTGGACTTAATTGGATCGAGAAACAGTAGCTAATAGTGAGGAGATTATGGCTGTGACTTTAAAAGAGTGGGATGACATCCTATGCTCTGATGAATACATTTATTCTGTGTGTGTGTGTGTGTGTGTGTGTGTGTGTGTGTGTGGACGTACAAGATATTGGCCCTTTCCGAAACGGATCCCTAAACCCTAGTCCTACACACTTCCACTTCGTTTGCGCGTTCACGCGAGGGTCCGCCACATTAAGTATCATCCGAAACGAATTTTGAGTCGAGTGAAGTGCCTAGGGAGAGGGGCTACCACGCCTCCAGAAGCAAGTCAGCATCGATGCTGTCTTGAAACGCAGGTGCAGCCGTTTTCAAGTGTTTGCGTATCTCCCTGCCAGTTGTTTTTTGGTCCGTGTGACAGCATTTACAGACAAAAGCGTGTTTTAAGCTACATTGTAACAACTCATGTTTAGTTTGATACTCAGTAAAATGTGCAAGATCGTACAGAAGTAGGCTGTAATATTTAAACACATGTGCAGGTCGCATTTACAGCACTTTTATAATTTGATGTTAAATAAAGCATAAAATGCAACTCCTCACTCATAGTAATGAAAGGAGAGAAGAGGGATGTATATCCTAATACACAGGGGTGTCCAGAACATCTTAATTGGCGATTTAATATATATTGGCTTCATAATTTCTATGAAAACGAATATGACGTCAACTTCCTTCTCCCTTCAAGCGCATCCGAAATGTAGCGCTGTTTTAACCCCCTAACCCTTCAAATGCGAGTGTTCTCCACACCCACGAGTGGACTTGAAAAGGAAGTTCACTCGCTAACCGAGTCGAAGTGAGTAGGGATCCATTTCGGAAAGGGCCCATATGTAAGTACAAGGCATTTACCAGCCATTTCTATAGTCTCATTAAGATCTCTTGAACTGTGAGTGACCCCATATAAGGGCACCTGAGCGACTCACTTTTGATCCCGTCCAGGTCAGCGGAGGCCAGCGTCTGAGCCTCGCTCTCGTCGGTGGGGATGCGCTCGTACTTGGCCTGCTCGGCGCCCGTCATGTTGCCGGTGCGGCGCCGCTCCTGCAGGTCGTAGCTTCGGCTGGACGCTCTCGCCAGAGGGACGGCAGCGGGGGCTCCAACAGGTGACCTAGGTAACCATATAGAGCACATACATACAGTACATTAGGGATCGTTGAATAATCTATGGAAAAATGCAGAAATATAAAGAGCAGCTACAGTACAGTAAGTATCAGTGAAATTGTGCATCAAAATAAAACAGAAACAATGCCACTGAAACAAAAAGAATGTTTTAACACATAAACTAAATGTATTCTAAGACTATTTCAGTATTTCAGACCACTCTTTAATTATTTCAACTGAAACTGAATACCACATAGTAATATCAAAGTTTCTCATTGACTATCAGTCAAAAACAGGATAACTTATAACAATATACAGGATACAATAAACAATACTCACCTGCAATGAACTTGTCTGAATAAAATAAAATACAGGCAAAAATAATGATTGACCTTTAGGGTAAATCAGGATCCAAGCTTCATATTCCCCTGAAACTCTTTAGTCCTGAATATCCGCACTATTCTGCTTGCTCCAATGGATACTATTTCTTAATACTAGGAAATGAGAGATTATCTGAAGAGGTCTACAAAAGAAAGTAAGGTAAGAACTGGACCCGAGGATTCTATGAAGTGTATTCCCCAGAGGGTCTAAGAGTGTAGTGGGGCAGGCTGACAGGTAAAAAAGGTACATCGGCCAGTAGCCATGGAAGCGGGTTGAAATATGGGCTTTGGGGTGACGTGGGCTTTGCGGGAACGAATTTCCCTCCTGCTGGCTTCCTGAATAGCTGTGACTTGGTAACGTACACGTTGTCCTGTACATGACCATCTCCTGACCTTACCACAAAACCCCATCAGGCCCAGCCTCACACAAGAGACAGTAAACGCCTCCGGCTGCTTCAGTCAATAAAGGGAAGACACAGAGAGGAGGAGGCCCTTCTCACAACATCAGTGCAGCAAACTCATGACTAACGTGTCACAGAAATGATAGAAGAAGGTAAATGAAAAGCTATGCAATTCAGTGTGGGAGTGCTGGAAAATGCTCAGTTTTTCAAAACCATGTAAATGCCATGTACTGTAAATGTTATTCCACATCTTCCGACACGGAAGTTTGAGAGAATAGTAGAGGATAGACTGAGAACAGGAAACCATTGATGAAGACAGTACAATGAATATCACTCTTCTGTGGGCATTTCGTCTGAGTTCAGCTTGCTCATCTGAGTGGAGGGTCGACTTACTCAGTTGGCGTGGCATCTTCGGGGCCCATGCCCCCAGCTGAGGAGGGCACCACGGAGACGTCTCGGGCCGGGCGAGGGCTCTCGGACCCCTCAGGGTGCTCGGGATCCTCACAGGACACAAAGAACTGGACGGGAGGGACACAAGGAGGTGGAAGAGAAATCTCCTTAGAACATTCAATGTCAATCACCTACAGTAAGCTTGCTCAAATGAATGCTCAGACTGATTTAGAAATGACCTTTTGAATATATTATTGCAGTGTGGCTAGAATGTAACTACAGTCTACCAATACATTATATTAACTACTTATGGCCCATGCTCTAAGATACACATGAAAAGCTACATGAGGGTATTCATCAACGATGTGAACGTTAAAGAGGCGCTGACAACAAAACGTCTAGCACTCTAGATAATCCATGTTTTGAGACATGACACACAAGGTTTCGAATGTCATATTGATGAAACACACCCACATATTAAATAATTAATAGAAACCTTCTTGCAAAATTAACAAGGGGAAAATGTAGAGGAGAGAGGAAGTGGCGTGCAGCGGCGTGGTGGTGTGGCCACATGTGCTGGACAGGGCTGTCCCCTGGCACCACAAACAGCTCCACTTGCCTCCCATCCCCCAAACATCCATCCATTCCCCTCCAGGATGAGCGCAGCCTTTTAGTCTCATTATCAGGCGTAATGGAGGACAGTGGGTACAGTACAGTACAGTATGTACTAATATTCAGCAAAGCAACATGGGTAAACAAGACATTTGAACTCAGCGCCACTTCACTGAGTAGTTGTCAACTATTAAATTAATCACCAACGATTCGAATACCAGTAATCAATTAATTGTAAAAATAAATAAATAAATAAGAAATAGCAAAAATGATCTGATTCCAGCTTGTTGTCTATGTCATGATGACAAACTGAACATCTTTTGGGAGTGGACAAAAAAAAAGGCATTGAAGTGCATCATCTAGGGCTTTGGGAACTGCACAGACTGTCCTTTAGTGGACAAGATAAGGAATCACTTCCTTAATAAATTGGCTGCACTGTAAGCAACTAGTGTTGATATTCTAAGGAATAGAATGTATGGCCTCAAGACTTTGCGAGAGACACGAGGCATTTAGGCGAGATGCTGCTGAAGGTGTGTTCTCCTCATTCGAGATAAGGAATCACAATCTCAAGATAAGGAATCACTTCCTCAATAAATCAGTCAACAAATGAACTAACAAAGAATACAGTCATTAGTTGCATTAGTCATACTGAGTGGCATTCCCATCTTGAATTTCCCCTTGGGGATCAATAAAGTATCTATCTATCTATCTATCATTCAGAGACTAAAAGCTGAGCAGCCGTGGTCTTTACCTGCACATCTTGGGTGGCGTCGGTCTCTTCACCGTGTTGTGTAGTGCTGCTTTTGACCTCTATGGCCTCCTCCTCTTCCTCATCCTCCTCCTCCTCTCCCTCCTCTACAGGGGGCGCTCCGCCAGGCCCCGGGCTGCCACGGTGATCGCGGCCCTTCCTCTTCTTCTTCTTCCTCTTGCTGTCTCCAGGAAGCTTGGATAGAGGCCGGTGGATGTGGTGGGAAGAGCTGCGATGGTCTGCAATGATCAATTTCACATCAGAACAGGATGGAGAATAAATGATCACCAGCCTTCCTGATGAATCATTGTTGCAACACAAATACATGCTAAGCTTATGAGTTTCTTCTCTATTCATGGGTTTCATCAGGTCCCTTTCCTCGGGTGTACCAATCAAACACCATGTAGTCTGCATTGATAATCAAGGTGCTTGATTTGATACACATGTGGAAAGGGACCTGATGAAACCCATGAATTGTCTCTGCATGCTAATGCTAATGCTCTGCATGTGAAAATAGTCACCTACAAAGACAGCTAAAAACTCCTAGGTAATTCTTGTTCTCGATGTGCTGTCAATTTTAATTGTGGTGTCTCAGCAACATGTGAACAATCATCTAAATGTTTTTTTCTGTCTGTGCGAAGGCGTGCCAGCTCAGCTGCACTGTGTGGTTCCCATGACGCCCCTGCTGAGGGTGTGCACTCACACTCGATGTCCTCCTCGTGGCAGGCGCGGTGCTGCTCGTCGGGCACGCTGGGCGTGGGGCTGAGGATCTGCTGGAAGCGCTGCACGCCCAGCGCCTTGTTCAGGTCCCCATCGTCCTCCTCCTGCTGCTGCTGACGACCTCCACCACGCAGTGACGAGGCTGCTGGCTCCGGCTGCAGAGGAGAGAGGACAGATATACTGTATGTCATAATAGTAATAATATGGTGACCACCTTAGGGAGTTGTCTCTTTGTCTCTGTTTGTCTTTGTTTTTTTTGTTCTTTCTGAGCACAATGAATCTCATTACTTATAAATTATTTTTATGAGTATATGACAATAAACTTGAATTGAATTGAAAAATTGAAATACTGCACACTGTGATCATCCTGAAGTGCTGAATTTGTTTTTGATATGTTGATGTGGTTATTGGCTGCGCTGTAAGCAACTAGTGTTGATATTCTAAGGAATAGAATGTGTGGCCTCAAGACTTTGTGAGAGACTTGAGGCATTTAGGCGAGATGCTGCTGAAGGTGTGTTCTCCTCATTCTCCACTAGAGGGACACATTACCAAAGTGAGAGCAGCTCTGACCTCCCCATGTTCACATAGGACAACATTTGTACAAGGAAAAAAAAGACCATGACAGAATGTCAAAAACATGATATCATAAAAACAATCAAATAAATGCTCATCAAATGAATGGCTGTACCACACAGCAAAGGTAATTCATATGTATTAAACTCGTCTCAAGAGACTGGTTCAATTGATTCTACCATGCTGGTTATTCCTTGAGGATGTCAGGGACAATCGCACAGTCCAGTGCATTCGAGTGGAAAACAACACCCACCCCAGTCTGAGGGAAAGCATCCAGCGCTTGGGGTCCCTCTCCTCAACACAGAGATCCTCCCGTGCCCTGACATTAATGAAGGGCTCTATGACGTCATGATGAGATTAGCGCACCCCCCTAGGGTCTGAGACCCCGAGGGTGGGATCTCTCCAGCTGACAGTGAACTAATGAGCCGCTGCCCAGTCCAGCGGCCCTTTAATCTGCCCAACCTCTGCCCCGTCTGCAGCATTAGTCAAATGCCACGTCCACTGCAGCCCAAACCAACTGGGAGGGCCACGAGAGATGCTGCCGCCACAGCTGCTGCTGCTCCTGCCTGGGTGAAATGGATTTCTCTCAGAAGCTCTTTGACAAATAAGAGTTGTTTCAATGGAACCTTGTCATTCCAAGAATGTGTGCTATGCCCCCAGACCAGGAAGAGAGCTCCTGGGGTCCATACTAGAGACCAAAGGGACAAGTCCTTTTACCGGGTAGAATTCACTACATTTTTCATGTTTGATTGAAATGTAACCATGTCTGGAATGCCAAGCATTAGTTGAGCATGTGCAGTGCCGTTTTATAAGCAGTTCACTACAATCTTTTATTAGGAGAAAATACCCCAAGATTTCAAGCTCAATTACAGATATGATATTCAGGTCATGCTATTACGAAATGTACAGACAAGACCCATGTGCAATAATCCACTTCCCTTCCACCAGTTTAGTAAAACTATATTGTGTATTACTACTCAAAGGCATGATTCCACATTTCCATAGACATTCACAGACAGACAACATGACATTAAATCACTTAAGCAACCAAAATCAGAATCAAAGGGAAACATCGCTGGTAAGGAGACTCCAAAGTGTATCATTACTGTCAATTACTTATTACAATACAATATCACTAACTATACTTGTCTAGATATGGACAGAAATGGGGAGGGGATCTTTAAAGCAACATATTACAGCATGTTTATCTTGAAATAACAGCTTCAAACTCTTTTTGATGATATAGATGTAATTTTGTGTATTACAGGCCTGTGTCATTGCCAAGGAAATGCCCAGTATTGCATAAGGCCCTTGCTCATCATGACCCACTTTTGTCAATTGTTGACGCATTGGGTGCCCCATACGTTAGACATTTTATGACAAGGGGTATAAATACCAATTCTTACATCATGTTGGTCTAAGTTCATGTCAGAGATCAGGCCTTGATGGATAGGTGCATGTAGCATACCACATGCATTCGTGAACATATAGGAGTCAGCACATACTATTGATAAATCTCTCTGAACTCAGAGGAAAAGGGTCAATGTTGACCCAAGGAGCAGCCCTCCCGTAACCTTGCAGATCTGCCCTGGGAAAGTTTACTAACCCCCTCTGCTGCACTTCAAACTACTCACCAATATGCAGTTAGTGACACTCACTGTACTGGCCAGAGCTAGTGCAGTCTTATATGAACTTTCAATCCAAGTCATACTTCCAACGTGCAAAAGGCTATTTTTATTTGCCTGGCAGCACTGTCAGGAGGCAAGACAAATAGGAAACTACTAACTACAAATTACAAACTACAAATATGCCTTGCTTCAAGAGAAAATATATCAATCAAAATCGTTGCAAATGTGTTTCACATCAAGAAATAAAACCGCAAGGCATAACTTTCCATGTAAACATTTTTGTAGCACGGCCAGCAGGAGAGGTTTGGAGTTGCCCTGCACCAGCATAGATGACTTTTTTTCCATCTCTGAACACTTCACAGTAAATCCCCAGAGCTAGTGAGGGAGTGTGAAGGCTTGCCGTGGAGGTGAAAGAAAACCTGAGGACCAGCAGAGGCCAACTTCACAAAAACTATCTCAGAAAAAGCTCTGTCTCACAATAGGGTGGGCTGTAGTGTTGGTTTTGGTACATGCACACTTATTTGCCCATCGCTTCCCCTGGTGCCAAAGAATTTTCATTTAAATGATTCAATATAATGTAACCAAAGACTAGATCCCGGTCCAGACTAATTCTTCAGTATAAAAAACAATGTAAACACTTTATTATTTGCATTTTGGAGGACAGAAACAACATCTCAACACAAACACATGGCTTGCTTACACCAGCTTGGTGTGTTACTAGAAGCATTCTGTGTACCATTTGGTCCCCTGCCTCTCATGACTACGTCTCTGCGATTATCCACGACAGCTGTCTACTCGGTATTTAAGGCAACTAGAATATTAATTTCATGTTCCCCAGACCTCTGGAAATGCCAAGTGTTTAATTAGAAATGGGGAACCTCTGCTAATTAAAGTTACCTGGCAGGCACACTTCCTTGCTTGGGGTAGAATTCCCAGTAGTGGGAAGAGGGTGTGAAATCTGACTGAATAAATCCTGAATGAATCTGTCTAGAAGCAAACTACGGTAATTTCCCAACTATTAGCCGCGGCTTATACACCAATTTTGCAAAATGTCTTCAGCTACAGTATGAGGTTAATACACGGGGGGAGCTAATATGGTATTAATATGGTTTTGTTTCTTTTAACTTGCATAAACACTTTCCTGCAGCTAATACAGAGGAAATTACTGTAAAAGCATCAGAAAAACAAAAGAGAAAACATATTTTTCTTCTCTGATAGAAAAGAAAAGTTCAGTTAAGAAACCAAGTTCAATACTAAAAGTACTTGCATTCTGTACCGAGGTAATATGGGGTTCCTGTGTTAAAAAAGTAACACCGTTCCCAAAGCAGGCAGGAATCCTCTCTGCACTATAAATAAAGCCCCAGCATCCTCCCACTGTGGCAGGGCTTACCAGACTCATGGTCCGGCATCTGCAGCGTGTGCAGTAGTGCTGAGATCTGAGACGGCCTTGAGAGGTGTCTAGTGGCAGAGCCTATGGCAAATGTGTGGGGCGTCACATCACGACACCACTTTAATACAAACAGACTCATTCTATCCCCCACCTGCCGATGCCCCCTCGATTCCCTCCCATTCACTCCCAGTTCGTGTGACATTTGCACAGCAACTGCAGTCCTGACCTGGCGTGCGTATGTAGCTGTATTCACAGTGTGATTAAAACAAATATTGTCCATTTTCCATGTGGAGGACAAACGCTTTCATAAGGGCACATGGTTGTTTGATTTGGTCCGAAACAATACCACTCATTTAATCTTACACTTTTAACATTGCCATGTATAAATATTGACCATGGCACGTTGGCCCTTAAAGTCTGTAGCCCGGTCATGGACATTAGCACCAGGTTATGCTTCAAGCTCTTTGATCTAACCTTGTGCTCAGAAAAGTCAAACATGTCACCAAAGGAAAAGGACAGGCCACACTTATCATAATACTTCAACAGATGGGATAGGTGCCTACAAGATTATGCACAATTGTTCACGTCATATCAACATATAGGAATTGCATCCCAATATTGCCCCTTTGCTGTTTTAAAATCATTGCAAACTACTGTCTATTAGGGCTTATTGCATAAATACTGTATCTAAAGGCAAGGCAAGATTCTCGTAATAAGCCACATTGGATCTCTAGTGGTCTTAGGCCGCGTTCAGACTATAGGCGAATCTGATTCAAATCTGATTCCTTCTCATTATGCGATTTAGAGCTGACTGTCTACACTGTTTTTAGCAAGTGTCCAAATCAGGTTCTGTTCAGACTGGGCCACATTATTGACCGGTCTGACTGGCTGCTGTAGCAACGGCGTCGGAGCGGAGGCGTCATCCAGGGCGTGTATTGTGCGATATACATGCCCTCGAGCTTCGCTTGAATGGACCCATCTCCCCACAGTTCAAGGACTGTTGCTTTCGGCATCTTCCTGCTCCATTCGGATACCCGTAACATACTGTAGCTCCACAACTCAAAATGGGCAGGTGGTCTGGAGCATTGGGTCTGGTCTGGCATCGCATAAAGTGACGTCACGGACAGCCAAAATTGATCTGAGTGTTGAGAGCTGTTCAGACTGAGATGCATCTGTCCAAATGTGATTATAACCTCCTGGAGATGATTTCGATCCGTTTTGCAAAAATCGGATTTTCATGCGATTTGTGACTGTTCAGACTTCAAAAGCGCCATCCGGTTCCAATCTGGATGGGCTAAAAATCGGATTTTGGCTGGCAGTCTGAACGCAGCCATAAAGATCAGAGGCATGCAGAGTATTGTGATATGATTCAATGTTCTGCACCTTTTACACTGCACAACACTGTCTCAGAAAATATGCTATTTGTAATCCATTTGACTGCAGAAAAAGAGAAGCTTAAGAAAAGGGACCATACCTATGAAGCTCCATTAGTTAACGATGAACCCTAACTCTAATCTCCAGAGCGTGATGCACCCCTCCTTACAGTTACACTTTAAGTAACAGGCATTATCATTAAGCAACATCCTCGGTCTCCTTGGCCCAAGCAGTGAGTTGCACAGAGGGCCTGAGCCGGGCAGTGTGTGCAGGCTGCAGGTGCACTCAGCTGGGCAGGGATTAGCAGTGGCCAGGAGGTGCCTAATATCCCACTGAGTCAGCAACAGCCGCTACTCACGGTATCAACACGGACAGGCAGCATGGCAGACAAGGAGAACGGTAAAGTGATCAGGCAGGGAGAGTAAACTGCAAGTGAAGTAAGTCTTGTGTTATTTTCCAAGTACTGTCTACAAATTACATCTAAACACTAACAGACAGAAATAAAATCGCTGAGGGACAGTGAAACCTCAATCTTGCATGACGACAACTAGATCCTCCTTGATGACATCCCAGGGTTTACAAACAATTAGACTACCCTTCAAAAGTACATGACTCATCTGTTACCTCTTGCCACCTTCTCACACATGAAGGTATTATAGAGAGGAACGGATTAGCGCTCACATTCATTTACATGGCAGGTTGTATGCTAGATTCTAAGACACCAAATATCAGCCTCTGCCAGGGCCTTATGTCTACAGTAACTAAAAACTTAGGTTGGCTTTCCATTCTTGGGTATGATTGACTAAAGGCAGCCTCCTAAAGCCTAAGCCCACTCCTTCTCCTGTGGTTGATTGGAACCTCAAGGTGTGATCATTCATTGGAAACAATGACTGGCCTCAAATGACAATTTGTCCAAATTAGTCACTAGACAAAAGTCTTGGGTAAATGTCAAATTGACCCAAGGGGGTTAAGATACACTCCAGCTTTCAATTTAAGATGCAGACCCAACATTTAGCATATTTACCTGCTATCTTGTTATTTGTCTTATTTAAGTCATACTGTGTCAGATCAGACAGAATCCAGGAAAGTTGTTGGTGTGCCATCTCAGATATTGCTCAAAGTACCCACATGGCATCAATCAATATTTTATCTTCAATATAATACTTTTACAATACAACTATTAATGTTGTGCCAATATCTGAGCTGTCCACGGCATTTGGAAATGGAAAAGTTAAGGATAAAACTCGGTGTGGTTGCATTTTTTGGTCATTTTCATAGGACAACAATGACATGTGGGGTAGCTAGTAGGAACCTGAATATCTAGAGGTGAATATGAAAATAATAATCTAGTGCACAAAGTCACAATGTTGTGCCATGTTTGTATCATAGATAAATGAACTAGAAACTAGACATGCCATTATTTGGCACAGGTTAAACATTTACAAAAAACAAGCAACTGGTAGACTGGTGACAAGATTTTTCTGAAAGAGAAAATAAAAGCAACCATGAGAGGATAATGGTTGGATCAGAGTGACTAACAGGGTCTTCATGTCAGTTTAAAATACATATATGAACCTGTAACAATAACATAAACAAAATTCTAATATTTAAGGCAAAAAAAAGTTGCAATCATAATCTGATTTCCACGCCACATCCGTTTAGAGACAACTGTTGACAAGTTTGACTCTTATCAAAATCAAATATTAACTGGACTCATGATGGCTCATGCTAACCTAAATATAAAAGAGAAAGATTTATCTAAGTAGTGTGCCTGATTTCCTCAAAAGGAGGGCTGAAAACGACACAGCACTAATATTAGGTTCCGGCTAGCACAATGACTTCTCCTCCACAAAGCTAAGTAACCATATGGGGTGTTAAATATTGGTTAAGTGCTGCCGTTTTCAACATTTCAACATGTACCCTGACCTCTAAGAGTATGTGACTGTGGAGTGATAGGATTCTCAGGATTCTCCCATGACTTATTCAAACTGACCTTTGTGTAAAGGAAATCCATCAAACTGTTGTTCCGTCTAGTCCAGGACAACGTTGTCAACGGAGTGGTAGGTCCTTTGCCTTCTAAAGGCAGTTCTGGTCATTTACTAGAGAACTCTCACTCATGTCACAATTCACATGACTAACAGGAAGTGGATATAGACTAGTTTCACAATGCCCGCCCCTATTTCAAAATCCAATTACTGATTGTCTTCACAATCCTAACAACCAAAAATGTAGATCCAAACTGAGCATATAGTCATTGGTTCTAGATGAATCATTAACCCGAGGGAGCAACTGTTGCTGCTTCATGGACGTGAGCCAATTACAGCTAAGATGCAGTCACACAGCAAATACACTTATCGGTCACAGAGAGGCTTGCTGTATCATTGTGCCGGGATTGTAAACGCAACTGCTTGTATACTTAGTAGACTATACTATAGACTTTACGTTTGCAAGTAAATAAAGTCAGGTTTCCAGGTAGAATGCATTGCAGGCTTTGTTGCCTGCAAAGGTACATTTATGGCTTGTTTAGAGTGCTTGACCAACAATCACTGTGCTTTGAGGGAGGGCCCAACTGACTAAATTTTTTTTTTTTTTAAATCCATGGTATACAACTTAATTTATTGTAAAACCTTGATTAAAAGCTGAGTCCCAATTAGACACAGGCCCCTTTTACTGGCCTAATATGGCTACAGGTGTGGACAAACAAATGCAGGTCTCAATTAGTAGCCTGGTCAGTTTTTTTATGGACGTTTTTTGGTCGTATAAAACCTCTTAAACCCCACCAGATCGCCCGCTTGAGCTAGGTCTATGCTGCACATAAAAGTTACTGTAGACAGCACGGCTTTAAACACTCATTTTTCACTGGTGAAAGGTCGGTAGTATTAGCCAGAGTCTCTAAATGTTTAAATGTCTCTCTCTCTCTCTCTCTCTCTCTCTCTCTCTCTCTCTCTCTCTCTCTCTCTCTCTCTCTCTCTCTCTCTCTCTCTCTCTCTCTCTCTCTCTCTCTCTCTCTCTCTCTCTCTCTCTCTCTCTCTCTCTCTCTCTCTCTCTCTCTCTCTCTCTCTCTCTCTCTCTCTCTCTCTCTCTCTCTCTCTCTCTTCCAAAGGCCTGACCTCACACTAGGACCCACATATTAATTGATATTTTCAAGAATTTATAAAAACAAAAAGATAGAAATACTTTGCAATGAAACACCAGACATTATATGCTTACTGAATCTTCATCCATTAGTAGTGCAAGCAAACAACCAAGTTTACACTAGTACGTTGAACACTTGTATAATCTTAGTTCTGCATCTACTAGTATATGTGCTGCATTAACAAAGCATTGATAAGCTTTTTTCCAAGTCTCAAGGTGAGGGCAAAGCAATGCAAACACCTTGCCTCAGATAATCTGCAACCACATCTATGTTCTGAATGCAAAAGCACGGTCTGGGTAGGGCAAGGATATTAAGGCAGCATCCAAAGGACCTTTTTTTAAGAACAAATATCCTGTGTCCATGAGAAGGCACCACTTCCACATTTATCTCATCAGGATTTACCTTTTAGCACCCTGCAGAGGCTTGTCCTTCACTGAAATGTGAACCATATAACATAACATTTTTTGAAATAAACAGCGATTCGGATATGAAGGTACGTCGACTGACTGTTTCTTTGGACCACATTACTGGAAAAGGCAGGGTTGTGGATAATTGACAATTGTTTAAGCCAGTGTGGGACACATTCTGCTCAGTGGTGATCAAATTTGATCCCACAAGGTGTTCAATCAGTGCTCAGAGGGGAAATCCTTTGGAGTTCAATCTGTATGAGACTCCATCCTGTGACCTTAATCTGAAATCACTGACTAAAAAAAACACACGGATGCCGGAGATGTCAAATGAAAGGAAAATCTTGAAAAGAACATTCCTGACCTACAATATCCCTTTATCTTGCCTCACAGTACATACTGAGGCATGTCATGCTTGCTGAACAAGAAGAGGATACTCCATTGAAGTGGGCAAACAGGCAGTAACTGTCGTAACTGGATCATAGTACAGTAAGTTTGAATATGAACTATGAACAGTAATCTCTTCAGAAGAGGGGAAACCCCAGTGGTCCACAAAATGCCATACAGCTGGTCCAGTGAAGAGGAGCGATGACTGGAGAGGAAAACTAGGCTGGAATCAATACTTTTAAGGGAAAAAAGTATCCGCTGAAAACAGTGATTGCGCCTGAATACTCAAATTGATCCATGTGCCTCTGGAAATGGCCCTTCACTAACCAAACTTGGCTTCAGCCCTCTGTAATAATAGCGTACTTAGCCAGCTGGCTCTCTAGTCTCTGGTGAACCGTTTTCTCATACATGAAAATGATCATAAGGTAAAAACATGGTGCCGTGTTCTCTGTTGTAATAGCTTCCTCCAGTACTCATAAAACAGATACAGTCTGCAAGAGCACTGCGGGTCTGCTCGACTTGAAGTTCATCTCAGGAGCACACCAACCAGCCCAATGTATTCAGCCCATTATTCACTACAACTGTACAAGACATTTCCCAACAGAAAGACCCCAGAATCACAACACACTGAGGCGGAGAAAGAGAGAAACTCCCTGTAAGTCAGACTGCAGAGTAGCACTACAGGGGTAAACAGCTCACACACAAACCCTAAAGTCAAAAGGAGTTGACTTTCGAAACTCAAAAGGCACTGAAAGGGCTGACCAGGCATAACACAAGCTCAGAAAGGATGTGCAGCTGGGGGGAGAGAGAGAAACATTTGGCAAGCCTGACTGGCCCTGTCCTCCGAAGCAATACTGTTGACTTCTCAAAAACAGTGAACACAGGACATGGAACGCAGACATATAGAGCCTGGTTGTGACGAAAGCCTGACTGGGGAAGAATCAAAGCAAGAAGGGGAAGCCAGCTCCATATGGAGAGCTGCTGATAAAGACAGGCATTCATAGAGTTTGTTGGAAGATGGAAGATGCTGGAGGTGTCAAGCTCAAATTATCTGCACATTGTTAAAAAAAACTAAACATTTTTGACTGTTCTATGCATTGAATAAAGAACTTCACCTTAATCCACATTAATCTCACCCATTTAGACCTCAGATATCCATATAACATAGAATAAATTAATTTCTGAGGAAAAGAACCTACTGTTAAACAGTTGACATCATTTTTCCCATAACCAAAAAAACTTCACTTCTAAAATGACTTATGATGAATTCAAGGGGATAGAAATAAGCTTAATGAAAGCATGGAAAAACAAATTGGGTTAACATAATTAAGCAATTAGGTTAACAGTTGGATCAAAAGAGACGGAGGATGCACTCACTGTGTAGCTGATGGAGGTCACCGTGTCCGTGACCTGGCCGGGGGTCTGGGGGTCGCTCATGGCTCCTGCTCTGGGGTGCACCTGTGGGGCTGTGGGCGAACGGCTGTACTGGAGCTCTGCGGAGCGGAGTGCTTCACACCTGGCTCAGGCTTTAGCCCTTCTCTTTCTCACTGGGACTCAGACAGGAACTTATGGGCAGCATAACCTGTGGGCAGAGCGAGGGCGGAGAGGCATGATTGGATGACTGGGCTGGTGTGTTGGGCGCTCCTCCGCTGGGTTTTTTTTTTTACGTCAGAGTACGGGGGTTCTGTCTGGACATACAAGCAAACACAGCTTACTTTTACATCACTTACACTTCTCTTGTGAGTTTGATTTGTCACAGGCATAATCTAATAGATGAATGGTAAACCTAATACAATGGATGAGGACGTTGATGTTTGTGATAGGCATTTTGTTGAAGGAGAAATAGCAGAACCACCGTACAACCACGATCCCGCCCTGAAGGCACTTCCAAGTAGTCAACAGTGATTAAGTATTGAGTGACTGATAACAGTCAGATAAGCAGTAGCTACTGTGGAACGCTGATGAAGATAGCGAGTGGCACGTGGCCCTCAACACAGCAGCTCCAACTACAGCAGAGGAAGAAACGCGACTGAGGACAAAATCCAAGAGGAAATGGGAATGTCACATGCAGCATTTCCCACTTTATCTGCACAAGACTGATGGGTTTTAATGGAATGCACTGGATATGGTAGGTGAACGTACTGTAGCTGTGACTGCAATGGTAAACCACGGTCAAGAGGTGAGCAGCTTTTACAGATTGTTAGAACAGTGAGTGGGAGATATTTGTGTGGCTTGGGTCTGACCTCTAAATGGCTTCCATGAGCTGCAGAGGGGCAAGACACAAGCCAGAGAGTTACCACCAACACTGACCCTGACCCAACTCAGTGGCATTTCATAACAGCTAAAGTAGCCATATTGCTGTAATGAGTTTGGAGTCAATTCAATTTTTTTCCCAAGAACTAGACATACTAGTACAAAAGATACACCCCATTCTAAAATATAAATAAAGTTCACATTACGTTGTCATGTTTTGCTGGGATTCATTTCCTGATCGGAATAACTGAGGTATCTGCACCTATACATTTCTTATTTATTACATTCATAACAAACTACCATGGCCACACACATTTCCTGAAACACCTGTCATGTCTCTGTTAATTGGCTGGTTTGATGTATATCCTTTTTAACAAACAAGGTCACTGATATAGCTACATGTATATCTAAAAGTCAAGCTGAGAGAGCCAAACTGGTATTCACTGCATGTGATAACTTAAAACAGATGCAATGAGAAACGAAAAAAAGTTTTTGAATGGAATGAATGGTTAATAAATGGAAATACTAAGGAGGAATGGCCTATGTACAGTACAAAGAGAGGTCAAATGTATGTAAGATACAATGGAATGCATGCTTGAGTTATGACCCAAGAGCAATTTACTCAACAGCATTTTGATATGACCGATACCATTTTACAATTCATCTGAGATACAATTTAAAATAGTCTCCCAGTCCCAGTCTCCGCTGGGAATTCAAGAGATATAAAAAGATAAAGAACAAACTGTACAAGAACAAATAAATGCTCCATTAAACAACTGATAAGAACTGATGCATACAACTGGTTTGATAGCTTATTGTCTACCACTGCCATACTTTCTACGAAAGTTACATGCTAGATTTCTGGAATCACAAAATCATACAGGAATGTCAACTGCAGGAACATAATAAACTGTCAAAAAACGATACGACAGTTTGACCTCTAATCATGTAATTGCTTTAGCTGCATGGAGCATGAGAAGAATCCAACATTTATTTAATTTAAGATGTGATTTAATACACTTCCACAAAAAAACAGAGTGCCCTGTAATAACACAGGGTCATGTCGCCCGGTGGTAACGGGGCCCTGTTCGCTGCCCTGGTCCACAGCAGGACTCCTCTGGCCATAGTGCCAGAGGGCCAGATCTGATGTCACTGTAGCGCACAAGTCCTCGCCCACTCTGCACGCAGTCTGCCTACCTACTGGTCACAAAGAAACACAAAATGCCCCCCAGCTTGGCCTTTGCAGCGCTATGATGTTGTTTCCAGGGAGGCGCTGCTCTATGTGTGAAACATAATGGTTGGGTTTCCATTACACCTGACCACATCACCTTCTTCAACAATTTTGGTGGTGGGGCACAGTTTCTATGTCTAGCAGGTTAAGACTTCCTGGGGAGGGTTTTGGAACAGATATAAAACAAGGAAGAATATTGTTTTCATTCGTAAAACACTGACATTTGAGGCCTACTATGTCTGCATACATGCAGTATGTCAAACAGTGTTATTACATTTTGCACTAACCTCTCAGATGTTAGAGGCCCTTCTGACAGCTCAATAGTGGGCGTGATGTACTACTAAATATTTTGCCGTGTCACATTCTACAACCTCACTGGCCAATACCTGCCAAAACTGGCACCTCCGCTGTCTTGGGGTGTGTACATTTCTAATGTTGTGCTGGTGGGCTTTGCTACGGGGAGAACGATCAGTGTTCATTATGATGCAATGTAAGCAGAAATGGCAAATCTACACAAACCTTTCCTCAAGTTTAAAGCATGTTCTCAAGGACCGTATAATAGATTGTGCAGACAGAAATTCCTCATGTTCCCCAAACACACACACAGAAAGTGGGAGAAAAAAAACGACTAGGTGTGCAATGCGACTAAAAACACAATGAGCTTGTCTGTGCAGCTGAAATGATCACCGTTACGGTTTTGGAACGACCACTAGAAAGGAAAGTGTTAAAAGGCAGGAGGGATGTTCTCCAAAGTAGGCTAGTAGCACATGACCTGACGCATGAGAAGCAGCAGGAAGCTAGGTCACTTCTCACTCTCAGCTGATGAGCAGACGGTTTTTATGGTGACTCAGCAAACTGAGGCAACTTTTTTCTACACACTGATTTAAGACTTGCTGATATCACACAGCTTCATTCTGTGAACATTCCTTTCATACTTCAGCCTTTTCCTGCATGAAAATCACTAGTTTGTATTCTAGTTTAATGATAAGCCATTCTAAATAACAGTCCAAAACAGTGTGAATAGATTAACTAAACTCATTCTGCTGACTGACTACATGATTCATGTAATAAAACATTACATTTCATAAACTGGGAAATAGGAATGGAAGTACACACTAATCTATCTTAAGATGTGTCAACGACCCATGTGTGTAGGTTAATGATTTAAAAATAGGCTTCCTTTGAGAAGTTGTGGTTGAAATGTGGGCAGGGACACAGAATCGATACATTCTGCACTTCCTCTGAGAGAGGGCGTCAATTTAGTTCAGAGAAACCTCAGACAGAGAGTACCAAAGGGTCACGATTAAATTACTTGAAAGTGAAAAACTAGACAGACATGCACAGGCATCTAAACATGTTACTTGTAAAGCAATCTGTACTCAGGAAAGACTTTCTGCTATTTATCCAAGTCTCAAGATGACGCTAAATTACAGACACGGATATAGTTTTATGACATGTCCTTTCCCATTTGGCAAATACAAAGGGGTATGTGGGTTGCATTTTGAATAGACATCAAAAGAAGCTATTCCAGACGTAAAAATTGGAGAGACACTGTAAATGCCAATCCTGAAATAGACATAGAATCACAATGTGCAAACCCTCACAGAGGAATAGCTTTCTTATAGCGAGAGGACAATAACAGAGTATTGCAAGCAAGTACTAGTTTGCCTTGCAAGTTTTATGGACAGGGAACAGCTTTAGCCAGCTTACCCACATCTTTACAACATGTTGTTTTCAGTCGTCGTCTGTCCAGCTGGAAAGGCGCACCACCGCTGAATGACAGCTCCTAACTGATTTAAGAGTCGGCAGACGCACGCTTACGGGTGTCTGTGTACGTGGGCCAGCAGGAAAGCTAGGAATTAAATAGGTCTCAATGTTTCATTACAGACATGATTTCATATCCAGGTTCTCACTAGAGTAATTATATCATTCGCACATGGAGACAGTTCTGAAATGCAAATCATGCATGGTCCTTCAAGGCCACCGTACATTTTTCCTTACATACAGAGACAAGTATGTATGCAAACACTCAGAGGCAGAGAGGGAAAGAGAGGGTATGTTTACAGAGGAGCAGAGGAGGAGCAGAGGAGCACCAGTGGAACCCTGGGAAAGCTTGATGTTGTAATTGTCTTATCAAACTCACAAGACTGGACGCATGTCTCCAACCTCAGATTGGCAGATCTCTGTGCAGCATCTCTCCTTTTATTGACTAAGTAAGAAGCAGAAGAGCTCCTTTAATATAATCTGTATCTAGAGAAGAACCCTTTCTCTGTATTCTGCCATTCCTCTAACTCTAACAATTTGTGTTGGTTAAATCACACAGCCTTCTTAGCAGAGATGCCAACCGGTCTATAATGAGCCTGGTTTGTAAAATTGACCCTTGATTAGTGGACATCAAAGAAAACACAAATGAAAATCCCTCAGGAGCTGTTCACTGAGAATGGGCATTTGCACAAGGTAATAGTATATCCCTGAGAGGACTTCCAACAACACCAGTTTTAACTTGTAAGTGTGTGTGGTTTATTTCCAGGTTTAATGTCCAGCTTGTCTAAAGAGGGAATAACACAGTACACTATACATTTCTGTAAACCTCAAAGTGTCTTTAGAAAGCAATCCTGACCTTACTGCACCCTACTTAGCTTCATTTCAACTGACACAAAAGCACCAGTAGAAAACAGTCACTAAACTGTAATCTTTTATTTCCATCCTTGAAGTGTAAGCGTGATCAGGGCTGGAGAACAAACAATACAAGAAAGACACAAAGACAATAAGCTGGCAAACAACAAATGGGCTTAGAGATGGACAGAGAATGGGAGAGAGTATGAGTGAGTGAAAGACCATCTTACCTTAGTGTGCTTACTGCTGTGGGGCTGCCACTGACATCGTAGTGTTGAGCCAGGACACTGTGGAGGAATAGCAGTAGTGCACGGAGAGGAGAGCAAGAGAGACAGACAGAGAGAGAGAGGGAGGGAGGGAGGGAGGGAGAGAGGTAGAGAAGTGAGTGAGAAGACTGTGTGAGATTTTCGTTCAGGCAGAGGCTCCGTGAGGCTCACACAGCAGACTGATGGCTCAATCCTTCCTCCTCTGGATTATGTTTCTCCGCTCAGACTTCTGACACGCGGCCATGTGACCAGGGGGACAGCTCAATAGTGACTCAGCTCTGACACACACGCCCACATGAACCAACACACACACACACACACACACACACACACACACACACAGGACCCGTGCCAATAGCAACACCCAAGTGTGGAAGATTTTAATTTGGGAATGTAGCTGATTTGATTCCTTTTAAAAAAAAATCCAGATTGGCAAAGTTACCGTGGCTTAAATGAGTCTCCTGAAAACCACAAACTGTGGAGGAGGAAGTTATCAGTAACTCAGCACACACAACATCACATCCTGATCTCAACTCAGATTATGTGTTTTAATGAACTTGTCCCTACTCTTACCATGAAGTTGGAGAGTTGCAGATGTGATCAACTGTCTTCGACTCAGTCAGCCCCCTCTAGAGGGTAAAGGGAACACAACGCTGCCCTCTATGCTGTTCTTGCTCAAAGACCGATGTAGCAAAGGAGGTTAAACAGTGCTGTCATGCTTCAATCACATACAATACTAGAAAATTCCACTGCTCTACTCTGGAGCCATCTTGTCTGGCCTGAGACTGAGGATACTCTTAACCTAAAGCACTCTCTGATCTCTGATCACAAACAATTACTGTCAATGACTTTAAGCACACAGCAAAGACAACACAAGGATGGCTTAGGGACCCAAGAGTGACTTTAGAGAACTTTAGAGAATTAAGCCCAATTGAACATCTTTGGAGAGACCTAAATGTTTGTCCACTGAAGGTCCCCATCGACCTTGACAAAGCTTGAAAGGATCTACAAAGAAGAACCGCAGAAAATCCAAGTACAAGCTTTTGGCATTAATCACTGCCAAAGGGGCCACAACTGAAAATGGTTGGAATGATTAAATCAAGGTCCTATTTTAGTTGTGTTTTTTCCCACAAAACAAACATATCTAAATGACACACACACAAACAACAGTGGTGGACCATGTCAGTTTAGTCTATTAACATCAAAACATTTGACACCTTTTCAAAGTACTATTACTGTTGGGCATCAGCAATATTGTCAGTGAATTTTAGCCTTGCAGTATCCACAGGCTTAATGTGCCAAAAATTAACTGAGCTGTGATTTGGTAGACACCAAACTGTGATTGTTGTGTACCGTTAATCGTAACCCTAATTTAAATTATTGCAATGCAACATAAACCATGAAAAAAAGTGAGATCTGAAACCTTTCTGTAAATAGAATCCAGCTGAAGCCTACCTTACACTGACAAGATTTTGGAAAGATTCTTGAAAGATTGTAGTCTTTTGAGTAAAGCTTGAATGATGGGCATTATATCAAAGACTACAATCTTTCAAGAATCTTTCACAAATCTTGTCAGTGTAAGGTAGGCTTAAAACAAATCTGAATACTAGCCAGATGGAAAAAGGGCCCCAGGAAAAACCCATTACCTCCTCTAAATTAATAGTAGTATGCTAATGAAGAGGTTGAATTAATCTCCCTAAGAAACATCTCTTTGACTGGGACCAACCCTAAATGATTGCTTGTTTCGACTGCAGATTTTTGTCAGTATGTCAAACCTATAGCTGATTAATCCTAATGTGGCACAAACATGAGCGTGTTGCACGCACAACTGTACATAAAAGGATGGAGAAACATCTTTACCCAACAACCCACCCAATTAAATATCAACAACCGTACGATTTGTTTAAGTACATTGGGGCTTTTTTGCCTTTATTTTTGATAGGACAGTGAGAGACTGACAGGTAATGAGTGGGGGAGAGAGACAGTGTGGGATCGGGAATTTGAACCAGGATCCTCGTGGGCACTTGGACCCATATATGGCATGCGCTCTGTAACCAGTTGTGCCACAGCATCCCCCAATACGCGTGGAATTTTGACATAAGTTTTTGTAGTTTACGACTATGAAAATATGAGGCAGTAAGTCTCAGACGCACATTTTGAACACATCCTATAAAAATATTAATAATACAGGGGAAACAGAGTTGGATATTTTGCTCTGATGTGTGAGCCTGGTGGCATCTCAACTTGTGCATGAGGGTGAGTGTCTGCCCGTGAGCATGCGTCAGTGAGCTTAAAAAGCACAAACCAAGAAGTCACATGACGGCCTCAGATGAAGTATGCCTTGGGTAAAAACCCACTATGCTATAACTGGCCACTGCTCCAAACCCTGAGGTATTTCTCTCTGCCAAAATTCCAGAACTACAAGAGGTGCATAGTGAGCTGTGGTTGGCCATCAGAAACAGCCCATTCACAACAGGTACAGTTCCAGGTGAGAGCTCTTTGAGAGCAAACTGGATCATACTGACTTCTGGTTTCTATACATGTCTTTGGTGCCAACGAATAAACAGCAATGAATGAACCCAATAATGGGTGGCATTCCATAATGTTGTTGCTACTGTAAGTGTCATTTGAGTAAGTGTAAAATCACAAAGTGATTTCATTCTACTAAGGATTTTCTGGTTAATTGGTGGTCAATTCTAATCAACTCATTAAAGTTATGAAAAATGCAGGCAAAAACACTACAATTGCTACACTTGGCAATGAGCACTCAACAGAAGTTTAATATTGGAAATTGCATGGTTCTTTTCATTCCTTTAAGCAGAGTCCAACTCAATTTCCCTAAACTCGAATGGGTTTGTTTATGAGGTCAACCAGTTTGGAATCATATTAAAAAAAATAGTGCATGTGGTTGCCTGTGGAATTTTTGGTTACTGGTTGGAAATCATCTGAATTTAAACTGGACTGTTAAAATTAAAACACCAAGACATAATCCAAAAAGGCCCCTATTGGCATACAATGGGATCCACATAAGGCCTGATATAGTGTATTATATGGATTCTGCTGTACTGTAGAGAGAAGGATTTTCATTGTGCTCTGCTCCTGTCTGGTCAGAGGAATCTGAAAACAGTAATTGTATAACAAAACAAAACTCCATGGTGGTTGGTATTCCGTTACTTTAAACCATTACATAGCGAATGTGGATCAGTATATGACATGAAACATGGATATCTCTGTAGGCTTGAGCACTAAGATACTCTGTTGGCCTACCTGGGCCATAACAAACGCCCAGGTCTCCATGGGGACTTCGAAACAATGCTTATTAACTAACACCTTGGCTGCTTCTCTCCTCAGAAAGGCACTAAGCAGGACTCATGCTGGGATCCCTTGTCAAGAAAACACTGCCGCAGCTCCAACTGGAGCGTTTCACGGACTGGTGTCCAAACTTCACAGGACCTTGCCACTTGGCCAGTGTGATGATGTTTGGCACACCCTTGCTAAGATATGCACCTACTGTGATTGGAGTTTCTCCAGAGCCACAAGTGGCCCACAAGAATTGTCTCTTTCTGTCTTCAATTAGCCCATTTCATTTCCTCATTTTACATTATCGTCTTCCTCCTGTTCCTGTTCAGTTCAGCTGGAAGTTTGGGGCTGGCCGTTTTCTGAGTCACTCTGTTTCAGCATGCTTACTAACAGCTGCTACTGGGAGCTACAGTAAGATATGACAACAGGACATCAGGCCACACTGCATCTGTTGGGGGGATCTGTGCCCTCCAGAAATAAAAAGATGACCATCATGTTAACCAGCCCAGCTGAAGAGCATTGATGACAGAAGACTCAACAAACAGGCCTCCTTAAAGCAACACTAAAGAGTTTTTTGTACCTTAAAATAATGTTTCCAAAATCATTTCAGTGGTTCATCAACTCCTAACAGGGTGAATAGCACTTCTGCATTCGCTTCGCGGCACTCTATCGGCTATAACTGCACTATGTAAGTTTACCAGATTGGGGAGCGGATCTGTAGTTCGATGGAATTAAACATACGAAACTACAAATTTGACTTGCTTCAATGTCGCAATACATCATACTTTCATAACCTCATGTAACATACCCTACCTTGTCTGTGGACATCATTATTTGCTGGATAAACAAATAGCGTTCGTGCAACAGAGGAAAAGTGCTTTAGTGTCTTTAAGAAAACTGGAAAGTGAACATCAAGCCATCTTCGGAGTGCTTGGTTCAAATGATTCTCTCCATGTACAGACAAGAGAATAAGGAAGGAAATCCACAAGCCGTTGAAAGACGAAATTGACAATTGTACAACAGTGAGAATGGTCTGCTGCAATGAATTGACCGTCTGTTCATTCATACCCATAGGTATGCAGCCATATCCTGTTTGGTCCAGCCTGTATGTGCTCCCATGCCTCTCATCAAAGACAAAGACTCACCGTCAACAAACCATTCACATTCCCATGGGCTATACATGGGGTCAGAGTGAATGTACATGCTTCATATATTAAACTAGCAGAGACGTATAATACAGAGGGAGTCGCTTCACTCAATACGGCCCTTCACCTGTATTCATTTTAAAAATGTAAACAGTCTGCAACACCTGCCCTCAGGACATTGGAGGGTTGTTTAGGTATAGAGAGTGGAAAGTAATACCAACTAGGCCTACACTGATGAAACCATCATTGCATCTCATGTGCATCCACAATTAAAACCACAAGCTGCTAACCACAGTTTGTGTCAAAAGGTGAGTTGCACACATAACTACAGCTGGAGCCTTCTAAGGTTTCTAGTAGACAAAGGGTTAGTGAAATTTCTCACACACCAGCATGTTTTACTTGGAGCTATAACCCCTGAGGATGTGTAACATGACGACACCAACTAGGCCGAACACTGAGAGGGGAAGAGAGCTGAGAAAGGACCAGTAGCACCCAGAGTCTCCATAAAACAAAAAACAATAGGCCTGAAATCTCAAACTTCCATCAAGAAAGCACTGGGCTGGCAAGACATCTGCAGGGAAATGGAGCAGTATGGGTGCCAACAGAGTCCAAATAGGACCTCTGGGAGCAAACAGTGTTTAGGGCTTCAACACAAGCTTTCAGTCTGATCTCTCACTGAGGGTAAGTTCCACTACATATGCTTAACGGGCTATACATTAAAATTCAAAGTTTCAAACATGAAAATAGAGAATTAAGATGAAAATAAGCTAATTGACAGTAGAAAACAAGTTTTCAAATATTACCTTCAAAAGTGAACAAATACCAGAGAATACCCTGAATACCTTTACCTGCTGAGGGAGACAGTTTTTGAGTGTAGACCTCAAGGTCTTGGTCAACTCTTGTATATGAACAAATATGTCTGTGTGCTCAGGGCTACATCAAAGAACTCAGCAAATGAAAAGAGCTATCTTTGTTCAAATCAAATTCTGCATCAAACGATCACCTTTCATAATCTACAAAACACGGGTGTTTTTCCACTCTAATCCCAACACAAAGAAATGAATGTGCCGCCAACTTGGCTTTCCTTTCTCCAAGTTTACAAAAGACATTATCAAACAGAGCACAATGTAGACATTTCCAACAACTATTGTAAAGAGAACAGTCACCAAGAATAACGTGGATATTACAAAGCCACAAGATGTATGTTTTGACTTCATCGACCGTATTGCTTTTCAATCTCACCTCTACTTTTCAGGAGAGGAAAAAATACATTTCCATGATCTGTTATTCACTACATTGATTGCATGGGTCAGCCTAGAAATTGGTCCAGTGTAACAATAGGAGCTGATAGAACTGGGCCCAGATTTCAGCTACAGACGTGCTCTGGACCCATGCTTGGCAAACAAAGGCCATGCTCTAACACTCCTCCCTATTAAAAACAATGGGAACAATGGTATGGAGACGTGGGAAGCCGAGACGAAACATAATAACATAATAATAATAATAATAATAGTTCCTTTCATGAGTGTAATGTCAGAATTCTGGTGGGGGGTTTTATCATAAAGCATTTCCACAAAGCATAAACCTATTGTAAAGCGTGAGGAACAGAAATATCTAAAAAACTTTACCAAGGCTCAATAAACATGCCATACCACACTGCTTCATAAAGTATTTTACTTACAGGAAAAGCCCAAGCCAAGTTTTTTTAAGCTGATAAAGAACTAAACTAAGTCATGTGTAAAGATATAGAGTAAAGGAAAGAAAGCAAAAGGAAATGTTGAAAACATTCAACCCATGGAAATAATGTGTGTGATGTGTCAAACACCTGATAACACCTACCACTTCCACACAACCACTTCCACTTTATCGAGAAATTGCAGGGAAGTGAGCTAAAGTAGAAACACATACGCCTACACCAGAATATCATTGATTCAATTTTTGAACTGAAGATCAAATATGAGGATTGAAACATGAAGGAGAGTGACAACCTTTAGGATTTATCCTTGTCTGCACCTGCTAACATGCTTGGAGTCAGAAACTAAACTAAATATCTGTGGGACCTCAAATGGCAAAATTCACATGACTGCAAATATTCTCTGCCTAGTCACAAAACCCTAAACAATTGAACAAATGAAAATACTTTTTCCACAGTTTTTCATTTTGTGAAGATCAGTCCAGTGAGTGACAACCATGTTGACTCCAAGCTCTAAGTGGTTTGTAGTGAACCCTAACATGTCACATTACAGTATGGGAATGAAATGTTGGCACATGTGAAATCTGGCAATGGACCTTACATGCACAAGAGAAGGTCCTGAAATGACTTTTGTGGGTCATGACTAAGTGGTGAATGCAGCTGTGCTGGTACTGGATAACATGGAGGGAGTACAACTCCAAGACAGTAGATTAGTCCAGCAACAGCAAGTTTTAGAACTTATGGAGTTAGCTGGAGATGTTCATGGGAAAATGGCTTTGAACTTCGCTGCAAACAAGCGTGTGAAGTCAGCTGAGTGAAGGCAATGCAACCCAATTCAAATCAGCATAACAAATTGGAGTTGTAGCATAACCACAAACAAACATCTGTGTTTGCAACTCAATCGGATGTTAACTTATGCTATGGTCTGAAAACCCCGCTGAGCAAGTCAAATTTGTCAGCAAACTAGGTTTATGGGAGACTTTTTAAACAGCACACTGACTCTAATAATAATAATCAGAAAATCAACACTGTCCAACCTTGGGCTAATCACTAAGGCCTATTTCAATTTTGACAGATGTCAAGTCCAGGCACAGCTGTCAAACAGCACAAAGGGAAGAGCACATTTGGCAACACCAAAATTGACCTGAACTCAAGAGTTCTGAAAGCGATAATTGTGAAAGTGAAAAACAAAAATGATGTGAGGAGACAATACTTGTAATTTTCTTCAGTGGCTTTCTCTGAGCACTAGACTGACTGTGCACACTCCACCTCTATCCAGGCATGCTTCGACTCTCAACTAGACAAGCCAGTGGGGATATCTAGAGATATCTTCCAAATCACACTCCATGTTACACTCCATGAGGATTACACTATTTTTGTGGATCCTTGATGCAGATATCACTGGATTTAGAATGTGAAACCTACTCAACCAATGTGTACCTGACACTCTGCAATCTGCAATCATTTTCCAAATATGATTTCTGGTGTGTACATGACAAACTCTAATGAGTGTTCTTATTTGACTACTCGATAAAACACTCATGCAATGTGTTTCCAACTTTTGCTATTTCTGGACACATCTTCAAGACACTCTTGTAGCTACTATGAACAGGCCACACTGAGAACACTATGAAAAATGAAAACAACATGGCAAGACACACAAGTGTGCGTTCATGGAAAGAATATTCCAAAATAAATATTTGGTTATAGTTCAGAATTAACCAGTTATTATTAGGGCTTGCAGCACCATACAGGTATCACATGAGACCAAACCATTTTCAGAAAGACAGCAGATGTGCAAATGTGTGCAAAATAACTTCCTCTCCCCATCCTGTCATACGGCCTCAGACAGATTTAATATGAGCCAAGCAAAAACATGAAGCTAAGTGTAAAGCATTCTGAACTCTTTGCTCAAGTTGAACTGATTATGAAAATGATTGGCCTTCTGTGAACTGCAATCTTGTCATCACCTCAAAGACTGACTGTTGATGGATTCCCCAGTTGCAGACATATCTTTACCTTAACTGTATATCTTAATTGTATAAAGATAACTACAGATAATCGTTGCAAGCTGTTCTTATACACATGATACACAACACAGGCACTACAATAACCCCCTGGAACAATTCATGTGTGTAGCCTAAACTCAAATACAATTTCCCAGGTCTGACAGTAGCCAAACCCATCTCAGACTTTGCTCGAAAAGTTATAGACATGCCCATATACTCCAGCTGCAGCAATTGGCTGCAGTGTAGGCCTAAATCAGGTGGCCAATTGAAGCCTTGCATGTGAGTTGGATTTGTAAATGCCATCTTTTGCTGTCATCTTTCCTTTTCCCCAATATGTTGATACGGTTATGCTGTCAATTCTTATTAAGTTAGGCCTGTCTGTTTTGGGAATGAATGGAGCTCTGCTTCCCCATGCTTCATCAGCTATTAAACCACACCCCCAATTGATGCATCTCTGCTAGCTCAACTTAGCTCAGAATTATTATAGAAAAAATGACTCCAAACTTTACCTCTTAATTATAAACTTAATACCGATATGAACAGAGACAATCCGTCCGATACAATTGCATGTCATGACTCCTGTGATTCCACAAACTACAAGCAGTAGCCTGCTGCTACTAGGAGGCTATACCGAAGACCACCACTGACTATGAGAGAACGTGGCCAGCTAAGTTAGCGGTTATCATTAGCCAACTTAAGCTATTTATTGATGACTAACATTGAGAAAATATGAACACTACAAATGCTAATATGAAATGTTGGCGTGTCAATTGGAACTCCCACGAATTATACATTCCTAGACTGTGGACAAAACGGAGATCCCATCACGTTCCAACAAGCTGTCATTTCATTTCGACCGTCATTTTCACCGGATTCATCCAACACGTCTATCATCTTATTTCCTTCCAAATGTAGGATGTCAAGTCTCTAGTAGGCTACTTAGCCTACTAACGGTAACCTACATATGCAATATGTAGCCCAGACAAAAAGGGATAACATAAACTTGGCCCCTACGCTCGCCTGCACCACCGCAAAAGATTATTAACGGTAGGCTGTGTCGGGTCGGCTGTAACGTCTCTCGATGAGCAGCGTGTATTAATTTGGCAACAGTATCAACTACTTTCAGCATAAGATACAGTGTTTCGTTAGCTGATTAACTGAATCATAAAGTAACAATTGTCATGGGTAACATTACCTCATTTGTGTGCCCCCTCCCGCTTCACAACCATACTCATCAAATGCATCGTGCGCGTGCGTGAGAGTGAGATACATATTTCGAAGTGTCTCAAGAGAATTACTTGTGTTTGATTCAACATGTAGCCATAGTTTATGCTTCAACGTTGACAGCTTTGCATTGTCACAGATGTCAGCTTGATTAATTTACGTTGGGCTATCATCATTTCTCACATTCTCAAAAACGTTAAAATATAACGCCCCAAGTCATAATAGGCTACATTAAGCTATTCCTTAGCCTTTATGATACGGGTTTTCTGATAGCTTATTTGTGCCATGGCCCAGGCAGTCTAGGGTCCTACGTTTAGTTAACCTTGTTGATTGGAAAGATAATATTAAATATTAATATTCTGTGATACAGTGGCTACATCTTTAATAGTCTGTGTTTATTTGGGCTACTGTTTGAAGTGAAGACAATTTCACATGCCTAAACTAACAGATTAGGCTAATCATTCCAATTGCAAATAAAGCAATTTATGACAAGTTGCCTCACTTCACTGAATTGCATGGCTGAATTTAAACAGTAGGTGTCGCCCGTAGCCTATGGTATAGGGCGCTAATATTGTATACGGCTCTGCTATTGCCGAGTCATAGAGGCCTGCCATCTGATACTGGTTAAGACCTACAGAAAAGGGGAACTATCCATGTGTTTTATTAGGTCCATTCCCACAGGTGTGTTAATCAAGCACCATGCAGGCTGCATTCATAATAAAGGTGCTTGATTTTATACACCTGTGTAAAGGGACCTGATAAAACCCATGAATGGTGTTCTGTCTGTTCTGTTCACAAAACAAATCCAACATATAGTATTGCTACAGCCCTTAAACGAATCAGACATACAATCCAGGTGCGCCTGGTGGATAAGCTAGTTTGATTGGCTCCAGCAAATGTGGACAGGAAGCAGGAGAGATAGCCTAAATGTGCAAGTTTTCGGCCTGAGCTACAGCAAAATCCAGCATTTGCTTAGGGAAAATAAAACAGTCACGTTTGCATTGATAAAAGCTTGCTAGAACTGAGGTAGGCTATCTTTGATGACTATGCACAGTCAGACAGTAAAAACTTGTAGATTTTTATCAAAACTAGTTGGCCATAAAAACATCCATCATAAAACAACAAATTATGGCAGGTGTTAATGTGAACAGGTAGGCTATAAATCATGGAAGATTACAATATACTACACTTAGTAAACCAAATGCCAGTTTATTAAACATTGTCAGTGGTTTTCCAAATAGATGGGCAATGCAGTCCATAGCCTACCTAGGCTACTGTATTTTGGATATGTGCTTGCAGGCAAATAGATGATGAATAGTATTGCCTGTCTGCATTTGAACTATATACTGTAGCCCTAGGCTACACTGACACTCTAGCTTTCGGCTGTTTACTGCTTCACTGTCCAAATACTGAGTAGGCCTTAGGCCAGGCCTGGCCTTCTACTCCACCTTCATAAAGAAAATTTAATGAAGCCTTAATTGTTGTCTTTGTCAAAATAAAACTACGGTAGGCCTATGCACACGTAGTAGCCTAGAATAGCCTAAATCAGAGGTCATTATTTTAGAGGACACCGCCTTTCAGGTTCTTGTAGATTTCAGAAAACACGTTGTAGGCCTTAGCATAGGCTATATATTTTACTGTTAAAATGAGTTGATCTGATTTGATTTCCTACTTTTCTTTTCTTGAGTTTAAGAATAAGTGACAGTTATTTCTTTCCTAGGGTAACAGCGGAGCTCTGTGAGTTCAAGGGATACGTAATTACCGTGCAAGGGGCGTGTCCTATACAGTCAATCATAACTACTGGATTCAGTGGTCACGCGAAGTGGACGAAACTTGCAAATGTTGACTGGCAAAGCAAATTGATGCTTGAACTAGCTTTTTGAGCTAGTGAGCAAATAAGACAATCAACGCAGCAAGTTGCCATATTTACCTTCTCCTTAAACATTAGAGGAAACCGAGTGTAGTACGCATGGATTCCTCTCCGGTGAGATTAAACCAGATAACGTTAAAACCCACTAGACTGTATCTTTCATCCATGTAATGTTATGCTAGCTAGCCAAAACAATAAAATGACATTTCTTTTTGCAAACAGGGGTAGGTGACGTCATCGAAAAGGCTTAGTTTTGGAAATAACGTTGTAGCTAAATCCAACTTCAAAGTCTGTCAAGTAACAGTCTGAACATCATTTTAGCTAATGTTAACTAACCGATGTCCGCCTGCTATCACAGCTAACGTTGCGATGCTACTTTGCATTGGTTACAACAGCTAACGTTAGCTGTTAAGTAGGTCTTGTTAGCCAGTGCTAGCTAACTGTAACGTTAGTCGTTCACTAACGTTAACATTGTTGTATATCAGAACTGTACGTTAATTGCAGTGACTAGAGTGAGGATTACTTAAAATGAAACTATATGTTTAGCTAACTCATTTGATAGCTAGCAAACGTTAGCGACATGTTTACTAGCTAGGTAACGTTAGCAGGTATCTGAACGTTTCTCAACTTATAGCCACTTGCTTAACTAATTTGTACCTAACATGTTAATAAATTACTGTTAATGTTATTTAGAGGTTCTGCTGGTGTTGTCGCAGATTCAGCTGGATCATACATGTTAACGTTTATGTTAGCTGATTATAACAACACTCAACGTTATCTTATGGTAACGTTTATCCCTTGTACGTTTTTATACAATCGCAAGAGAAAGCCACTTGAGTTAAACATTACTTTCGAGGTAGCAGCTATGGTGACGTTAATGAACTAAACCACCAAGCTGTCAGGGAGAGAAGTTATGTTAATGTTTACATTAGCCATCAGCTATGTAAGTCAAACACTTACATGCTTTGCTAGCTAACACTTATCTATGAAGTTGATAGACAGACCGATGTTTGGGACTTCAGCCATAATACACTTCAATAATCAATGTGAACTCTGTTGATTCGCTGACCCCTTAATTGTAGATATCTCTAATGTCACCCTAGCCAGGGAATACATATAGGCCTACCAACCTTTGGCAAATGTGCATATTGAAGTGTAAACGAGGCTAAACGTTAATGGCATTCTTCTATGTCAGTAGGACCATTGCTGACCACTACCATTGAGTAGCAGGCTGCTGTTGATCTCGAGAAACAATGATCGTCACATACACCCGTCGTCCGTCTCTGTGTGTTGATACATTGTGTGTGTGTGTGTGTGTGTCTGTGTCTGTGTCTGTGTGATGTATTTATTGAGCCCTCTCAAGTTTTCATTTAAGCAGTTGTCAGTTGTCATGCCCTCCATTTCTCGTTGTGTCCTCGGCTGTAGACTATCGGGGAGTTTTTCCGCACCCTTGTTGAGATGGGCTTCAGTGAAGACCAGATTCAGGCAGCGGTGCAAGCAGGACACTTTTCAGTGCCAGAGGCTGCAGAATGGTGAGCTGGGATTGATATACACTAGAGCCCTTATAGTATGTAATACTGGATTACAAATTTGCTGTGCATTTAGATAGTTACTGCGAGGTGTAGTATGGCCTGAAGTGTCAGCCTCCTCTGCAATCCTTTTTGATAAAAGCTAAGTACCTATTGACCAGCTCTGTATGGTGTTGCCAGTAATTGCATTGTTGCCTCCAGGTTGCTGCAAGCTGGAAGTCCTAGACACAAACTGGTGAAACAGCCCAGCCAGCCTACAGGCACAGCTTTCTCTGCTTTCAATCCACCCAAAGAGAACCCGTCACTTCAGGATACCACACACGACAGCCCAGAGAGAACAGGTTGGTGTGTTTGTATGATGATCATTTGAATGATTCATTTAAAATGTTTCACTCCTCGTCAGTTTGTTTCAGTTTGTTTTCTCAAAGGCTGGTCTTTTTTTATTAGTAGTTGTAGCTGAAGATTTTATTTCCGCTACAGGCCACAAAAAGATGAGCCTAGCAAATGAATCCACTAAAAGTTTGTAATCTCTTCAAAAATCATTAAATGCAAGCATTGTAAGAGCTTGAGTGTGCCGCCCCAAGTTGCGTGTTCAGTACAGTACTTCAACTTGAAATCTACACTGAAAAAGTAGTGTTTTGTATTTTTTATGTATATATATATTGTAATATTTTTCCCCCAAAATAGTGGCCTCCTTTTCTTGCCTACAGCCCTTGGCCTCTTTCCTTCTGATAGTACACCAATAAACATTGATATTAGACAGTGCAACACTTGTTGTCATATCTAACCCTGAGCCACATGAAATTGTCATGTCATATTAAATACCTGATTTTACACTCAATCCCACAATCTCCCAGAACCTTCAAACATAAACAACATCTCATGGCAAACACTACTGCTCAATAGCTGCTTTTTAAGTCCAGCCTCCTCCACACTCTGCTCTCAACTCTGGATGTGTCCACAGGTGCCTCCCTGACACTGGGCCCCTTGCCAGCTCAAGCTCCGGCTCCGGGCTCGTTCGCTGAGCCCCCGCCGCTGGACCTGCGCATCAGGCAAGACCGCAGCAACTTTGAGGAGCAGCAGAGGCTGCGAGGAGCCGAGGTGGCGCGGGCAGAGAAGAAGCAGAAGAAACAGGTGAGGAACCAGTAGTGGTCCAACCTTTTGCCAGAGCCCTTGTGGAATATTGCCACTGTGGAGATGTTACTTGAACGTGCAAGCTGCAAGAACTTTTTAGTGCAAATGTTTCAATCAAAAATTGAGTTTGTGATTAAAAATGTGATCTGAAAGCAAAAGTATCTGCAGTGCAAACACATTATAGTTACATTTACAGTACTTTGTTGTGGTCATAGACTTGAGAGTTGTTCTTACTGAATTAGGCCTCTGCTTGTGCTCTAAATGTTTCCTTTTTAAGTAGTCCTCTTTTGTAAGTCCAGAAGTTTTGTTAACAAGTTGAACTGAACTTGGACGGGATCTACTGAGAGGATCGGAGAAGAGTTATTGGTTGGTGTGACTCAGATCAACAGCTTGAGTCTACCCATAATTCCCTCTTTCGCAGAGCACTCACTAAAGAGTGGACCTTGTACCGCAGTGTCAAAACTAACCTTATTAGATGCAAGATGTCAATGGCAGTTAAAAGTGAAGCCAGCCTGTATAGTATACCAACTGAACTGACTACAGCCTATCATATAATTTCTCTCTGAAATTGTCTGCAGAGCAGCTTTTCAGTTTTCAGACTTTTCACACAACTGAATTCACCCTCTTGTAAAAATGTGTTTCTAGATAAAGGCTAAGCCTACATGAGATGTTTCATTAAAATAGTAATTGTAGTTGTGCACTAAACCTAAGTTACAACAAAACAGCTTTCGAAGTGTGTTTCGAAGTTATTTTTACACTTCACACTTTTTTAGGGTGTAAGTGAAGTGTACACATACAAAAATAATGAATACTCCAATATCAACCCGATTAAGATAATGTCCTGCTGTATAAGCATGCTGTATAAGCAGCATATTCTGATTGCCTTAATCTGTCCATTCTGATTTTAGTTGCTTTAAAATGTTTGCCATTCATTCATTTCTTAATAAGAAGCCACGGAGTAATGAAGATTGAATGCCACCCCACATCCTTGTGTGCTTTCTCCAGGAGCGTGAGCTGGTGCTGAAGCGGATTGCTGAGGACCGGCGTATCCTGCAGGAGAAGAGTCATCCTGACGCCGCTGCGGAGGCGCCCGGTGCCGGTGCCGGTGTCCAGGCCCAGAGGCTGGGCGGCCGCGTCCAGACCAGCGTGGACAACCACTGCATTCTGATGGTGAGGGCAAAGCCTAACACATGGTTCATGCAGCATTAGCTCACTTCTGCAGATGGTCTTAGAGGTCAGCACACATGTTCTGTCCTTCTTGCTATGTTCAACCCATGTTATTTAAAGTGGTAAATGTGATTCATATAAGTAGGCCAGAGCAACTTTTTTTATAGCTGCTTCATTGACTGCTGTGCAGTTCTTTAGTCAGCTATGAGTTAGCCTACCAGCTGGTGACGTATACTGTAGGTATGGCCACGCAAGCTTATTGCTGCTTTGTGATGTTCTTCAGCCTTTCACTTCATGGCTGTGTTTAATTTGTAGTCCTTGTCCCTGTCTTCTGTCTTGTGTTTGTGGTCCTGGGCTGAGATAGATCCGCTTGCCCTCTGGGGAGTCCATGCGGGAGCGCTTCCCAGCCGATGCCCCCCTTCGCCTCGTGGTGGAGCACATTGCCGGACGCCACCCTTCCCTGCCCACCTTTTCCTTGCTCCAGGGGTTCCCACGAAAGCGCTTCGGCGAGGCCGAGCTCGCCTGCTCTCTGCGCTCCCTGGGTCTCACGCCCAACGCTGCCCTCTGCATCCAGACCACTCCTCCAGAGACGCCCGCCGACCCACCCAGCCCAGCACCCCGACTCGCCCTGAGGCAGCCCCAGGAGGAGCCTACGCCACCGCCTGCCCCTGCCCCTGCCCCCGTCCCTGTCCTCATCCCTGCCCCTGACCACCAACCAGCCCCTTTGCCCAGAGAGGTGCCAGCTGCAGAGGAGGAGCAGGAGGCGCACCCGGGCCTTCCTCCTCCACTGCCAAACCAGCTGTGGGAGGAGGCACTGGGCTACGCCGGCATCCCGGGCGTGGGGCCGCCGCTCTCAGGCCCGTCACACTTCTGGGGTGAGAGAACGTGTGTAGTCTGGAGAGGAGGTGTTACAGGGAGGCTTCTCCGAGAATGACCAGATAATCATATCACACTTCTATCCTTAATATCTTCATGTGTATTTGTTGAGGAGACCGCAAATAGTGTATTGTATTTGCAAACAAAATTGTGATTGATTAATTGTCTATGTGGGTACAAAACATGACTTAACAACACCTCAATATCACCAGTTCTGCATGTTATTCCAAATGTAGGGCCTCATATAAAGAGCATGGGCATGCAGTACAGACTTGTAATGGTCATTCTGAAAACATGTTTGTCTCCCATCCTACTAAGTCTGGGCAGGCTTGGAATGAAGCCTTTTAAGATATTAATGTCCAAACATGGCCTCAATGATGGGGCATTTTTGAGAGTGTTAAATCTATGGTAAATCAATGTGATTTTTTTTTTAATGAAAAAACGTTGGAATGGAAGAAAATTTTGGACCTAACATCATGTAGTCAAACTTTGAGCACAATCGGAGATGCTGCCACAACCATTTTTCTGCATTCTGTCTGATTTGACATGGAGTGACCCATGTGCCACATTAACACACTCCAATCTTTTAGGTCGAGGCCACAAGTTGGTGCCAGGCGACGTTGAGGACGGCGGAAGCTCCGAGGATGAGGAGCGTCCAGAAGAGGAGGCTGACCCCCACTACCTGCTCAACGGTAAACTGCTCACCAGCTTGTGCTTTCCTGGGACTGTCTCATTGGCATGGGGCTGCTAGACACCTGCTTCTAGGTAGTGCAGAGGAAGGCTCAAACCAGAGGTCCTCATGTTTCTAAATCTCCTGGCATGTGTGGGAGCTATTATGAAGCGAGCGGGTAGAATGCCGCTGGGGAAGAGAGGGCAGAAAAGGTAGAGGTTGAGAAAGAGGTGAATGGCCGGGGTTGTCCCAGTTTTACCCTGATCCAGAGTCCGTGCAGAGTCCACTTCTATCCACAGATCGTCTATCCTCACGCCCTTACGGCTAATGTGTCGGGGCTATCTGTGTGGAGGAGCTCTTTACAGGGTGCTGAGGAGGAAAGCAGAATGCCACTGAGAGGCATGTGTGTTATATTACCTGTGTGTGTGTGTAGGGGTTGGTTGGCCTTTGCTGTCAGGTTGGAATTGTTTGCAGAGAATATTCTAGAGTATAACAGGTCCTCTGCTTCTTGGCCTCTGCAGGTCTGCCGCGATTGCCCTTTTTCCCTGAGAACCGTGGCAGAGGGCTTCTGGAGCCGCGGCATCGATGGCCTGATCACGGAAATCGCCTCAGGTGAGCACTGATTCCCGCAAGTGCAGGACAAAAATAAATCAAAATCTTGAACTGGAAATACAAGTTCAGAAATATGTGGTTTTACATTAATTTATGCATGTTTGTTGGTACACATGAGGGCGTGCATTGTGTGTGTCATTGGTTTGAACTTCCTTATACCACAGCCCTCTGCCCCAGGCCTGGGCCTGGCCTTTATTTCATTATATATAATGACTTGAAACGTTTCAGGCACAACAAATTTTCTCGCTATAATGTAATGCATTGGAGGGTGTTCCCCTCTCCAATTTTACCCATTTACCCAAGGTGTACCCAATTTCATAGTGCAATCCCAGGCATTTGGCATGCACATCGGCAATGTAAAGCCCTATTCGCATGGGATTAGTATTCCCTGTGGACCTTTGGTGATTTGTGATAATTGCGGAGGATGCCTGAGATCTTAGTCCCGTGCGAATGTGCCATGTCTGTAATTCGTAAAGTAAAACTTCCACCACAAATTACCTACTGTATTTCGCCAAACACAGACTCTGTATCTCAGTGATTGTTATTGCAATTGCCTATCTTTTCTACTTTCTGCATTGTTTTCGGATGTTAGGATACAACATATACGACGTGTAATGTCAGTGAAAATAGTCAATTACAGACTTTGCTTATCCCGTGTGAATGCGCTGCAAGTAACACAGAGGTGGGGCGGTAATTTGAAAATTACCAACGGTCCCCAGGTAATACTAATCCCGTACGAATAGGGCTTAAGAGACACTGTTCTCCATAGTCGGCGTATCATCAAAATGAGTTTGAAGATTTAATGTAGAAGAACTGCATTGTTTGCTTTTCTTGTCCCCTGGCCGTTGGGCTCCAACGCAAGTTGCCTTTTTACTGGTAGTTCACTGGCCTATTTGGATTGATGCCAAGAAAAAGAGCTGCTCAGTAAATTACACAGCCTCAGGGTACTTTGATCAAATCCAGATTGAATCAGCTGACCCCGAGATCTATCCTTACTTGCGTTTGCACCTGTGTGTGTGTAGGGAAGCTGAAGCGGACGACCCAGCAGACCCAGAGGAGCCCCAGGTGTTGCCAGGTGCAGCCGGGCAGGCGGCAGTGCAGCGCCTGGAGAGGGCAGCGCACCAGGAGGACCCGCGGGCACAACAGGGGCACCCCTCCCCCCCGAAGAAGCCCTTCAGGACGCCCTCGGTGCCATCCCTCTGTGTTATGGCTACACGTGCAACTGTCACGCTCATGACTGGTAAGATGTCCAAAAGAATGTCCCTGCGGTCTGATTAGATTAAGGCACTCCCTGCCCAGTGCCGATGCTTAATTGTGTATGACACGTGAATTGAGAAAAAGCCTGTTTGTTGACTTCTGTTTGTCTGTTTCCTTCTCTCTAATTTATTCTACTTAATTTTGACCTATGTATATTTGGCACATCTGTTATCTGAGTCATCTCAGTTATCTCAAAACCAACTTCCTGGATTCTTTCCTACCAGACCAGTATTAATGCGAAGTTGGTTTCTTGTTAACCCCAAAGGTTATTTCCTGCATAATTTCATTACCCTTACTACTTGTCTGGTCTATATAAGGTAAGCCATCCGTGGTATATGAGTCAGCACAGTGAATGGACAATTTCAAATCTGTCATTTATTATCGACAATGAATATCAACTACTGAAGAAGAACAAGTTCTGCCCTTTCATTTCCTTTGTGAGTTATTCCCAACTTCAAGTAATTGAAGCAATTCATCACAGCAGAAATGTCATGTCAAAACCAGGAAAGGTTAGTCAAAGGGTTAGTCTTTTGAACACAGGCTGGGTCTGTTGTGTGCTGGTGGTGCTGTTTGTGTGTTGGTGGTGTCTCATTATTATTCAGTTCAATTGCATGTGAATCTCATGTAAAAAAAACTCTCTCTCTCTCTCATTCTCTCTCTCTCTCTCTCTCTCTCTCTCTCTCTCTCTCTCTGTCTCTCTCTCTCTCTCTCTCTCTCTCTCTCTCTCTCTCTCTCTCTCTCTCTCTCTCTCTCTCTCTCTCTCTCTCTCCCTCAGCTCCCAGTATGCAGTACAGCAGCAGTCTGGCGGGCCTGACCCCGGAGCTGGCTGAGCTGCTGCTGGGCCACATGGCCCGCGAGAGGCTGTTGCGGCCGCGCACGCTGGAGCTCTTCTTCGGCTGCCCGCTGCAGAAGCTCGTGCTCAACAGCTACTCGTACTCCACCAACGAGCTGCTGAGGCAGCTGCGAGCCTTCACCGCCCTCAAGCACCTCAGCCTGGTCAACTCCCCACTCATCACAGGCAAGCCGGGGCAAGCCGTAGGGACGAGTCCTCTGACTGGGGCTGGAGAGACTGGGATTGGGGTGGTGTCTAAGAGTCAACGCATGCTATGGAGACATGTTAACATTTCGTTAACGCAACGCAAGTGCAAATGGGTTGAGGGATTAGGGTGCATAGTCTGTATAGTTTTCGTTGAATATGAAAGGCCTCTAAATCATGTGTATGAGTGTTGCATCCAGCACAGCTGGTGAAGACGGTAAAAGCCCAAGGCTAAGGATTGGTTGTCTGGTTTCAGTGGAACTTAGCTCACGTGGGTTTGCTCTCTGTGTGTGTGTGTGTGTGTGTTTGTACCCTAGACTCTGGGCTCTCGGTCCTATCCAGCTTGCTGAAACTCCAGCACCTTAACTTGTCTTCCTGCACCAAGCTGACGGACTGCTGCCTGCAGCATATCACAGGTACTGTAGTTTGTCTACAGTTTAATGCAGCCATAATGCTAATGGCTATTCTGTCAAAGTCAATAAGTTTGCAATTGTACAATCCGTTATTCTGTTTTACTTCCACTTGCTTTATACATATCTGTATATCTATCCCTTTCTCCGTTTGCTCTCACGTTCTCGGTTTCACCTTTTGTCACTCTTGACTCTCCTGTTTTGGCCTGCTGTGTTGTTTGTGGACAGGTCTCAAGTGTCTGTCCTTCCTGGCGCTGGATCAGACCAAAGTAAGCGATTGCGGCATGGTGCTGTACCTGCGCTCGGCCCCCTCCTCCCTCATCCAGCTCAGTCTGAACCAGACGGCCATCACCGAGGCCACGCTAGCCGAGCTGCCCTCCTGCACGCCTCAGCTGCGCCTGCTCAGCGTTAAACACACCAAGGTTGGTAGTACACACACTTCAGACTGATGTGATCACATGCTTGCACATACAAACCAACATTCACACAGGCCGACAATCCCATTTCAACCACACAGCCTCAGTAAGGCCAGTGGACTCCAGACCCTGTCATTTTCAGCACAGTTTATTAGCAGTGTTTAAGGTATACAGTACGCAAAATAGCAGTGTGTTTTAAAAAAAGTGAAAACTCGTTTTAATAGTTTTTATTTCTGTATTTCATATGTAGTGGAAACATTCTAAATCATATTGTTAACAAGTGTTTTATCAGGTTACATTTTTTTAACAGGATGCAAAGAAAAGGCATATTAGTCTGTTAAAAAAACTGTAGTGTTTTTCAGACATTTTTCTCCTCAACCTCACTGAGCTAGTATTTAGTTGCAGGTTACTGCAAGACCAAGTTTTTGGTTACTGTAGACCTGCCAACCTGTATGCATTTTGATTAGCAACCAAGCATTTTCACATCAAAGTTTGCCTAACGCTACTACGCAAAAACGAGCAGACTTCCAACTTCTCTAGAAAGATATTTTGGCTATGTAGACATATCAACCAGAAGGATTATGCTACAAAAAGATAAATCCTCCTTTCGATTGGATTCACATGACGACAAAATTATTTTAATGTCAACATTGTAGCCCAACTATTGGCAGTGCTGTCAAGCAATGAAATGCAGTTTCATTTAGGCTTACCAGAAAAATATTATATATAGGAACACCTTGGATCAAATTTAGATAGATATCCAACATTAACGATGAGTCACTATCCAAACTGTATCCTGTGTTAATGGCTATGTCTGTTTTTGGCTGCATAAGTGAAGGCCGATATGAGGATCTTTTTGAGGTGCTACTCAAAAAATGTGATCAAGGTGTGTAACTGCTGCACATCTGCTTTGCATAGTTAACCTACTTCTGGCACTGATGAACAGGTGTGAAATGAGCAGACTTCATTCCACAGTTCCTGTTTTGCTTCGGAAACTGCATTTTCAATGTCACCCCATTGACTTGGTTGACTATGCAACGCAAACTATTTATTTGAACATAACTGTATGTATCTGTTCCTGTAATCAAAATGACAACACAGGGTGCTGTCCCATTCCTAGTTACTCCTTGTGACTAAACTTTGACTTTGTACAAAGCACATGGAGAGATGATTGCTTTAACTGTCCAGATACGTTTGCGTTTGCGCGTAAGTGTGGACGCTTTGAGGGTCACTGATGGTCAGAACGCGGAATTGTAGGTCAGCTGCTCAGGTGTGCTGTGCTCCTCAGGTAGCAGATGTGTCGGCCCTGGCTGGGCTGCGCTGTCTGCAGACGCTCCACTTGGATGGCACGGGCGTGAGGGAGGATTCTCTGCAGCACCTGGCAGCCCATTCCACCCTGTCTGCCCTCAGTCTGGCTGGCATCCCCATCACCGATGGGAACCGCACACTGGAGCTCATCTCAGGTGTGTGTATATGTGTGTGTGTGTGTGTGTGTGTGTCTGTGTGTCTGTGAGTGTTTTACTACACCATACCCATTCTAATTGAGGCTGTGAGTGTTTTACTACACCAAACCCATTCTATTTGAGGCTGTGCCTGGTGCTTTGAGTGAGATGACCTTTGGCCTTCTGACTGTTTTTGTGTTTCTCTGTAATAAATGTAGCATAACTTAAGGATACTCTGATTCTGAAGGACACACTTTTTGTGTGTGTGTGTGTGTGTGTGTGTGTGTGTGTGTGTGTGTGTGTGTGTGTGTGTGTGTGTGTGTGTGTGTGTGTGTGTGTGTGTGTGTGTGTGTGTGTGTGTGTGTGTGTGTGTGTGTGTGTGTGTGTGTGTGTGTGTGTGTCTTTCTGTCTGCCCTCTACTTGTACATGTAGGTCTGCGGCTAACTCAGCTGACTTTGCCGGGCAGACACTGTGTGACGGACAGCGGGCTGGTCTTCCTGTCCCGGCTCACCATGCTGTCAGAGCTGGACCTGACTGACTACACCCACGTCACTGACCAAGGAGTCACCCAGCTGGCTGCCATGACCAGGTCTGGTGATACACTGTCAGAACGCTTACACACATACACACACATTTGAACAGGGCAATAGCAGATCAGGTGTTTCGCTTTTATCTCTATGTCTCTCTCTCTCTCTCCTTCTCTCTCAGGCATGTATACAAACACATTCACACAAAAAAGTTTTGCCATCATCCTCCCCCTCCTATGTTCCCATTTGTGCTTCAGTCTGACTAAGACTTTGTAGAACTTTCTCAGCTCTTGGTGAAATTCTTGGTGTCACACACACACAGACACACAGTAAATCTCTCCTGTCCCATGTCCCTGTTTGTGCCCTCAGGCTGAAGAAGCTCTCGCTGTGCAACACGCAGGTGAGTGACGCGGGGCTGCCGTCTCTGGCCAGCCTGCAGGAGCTGCTGGAGCTGTGTCTGGACCGCTGCGCCGTCACCAGCCGCGGGGTGGCCGCCCTCATCACACGCCTGCCACATCTGCAGGTACACAACAAACAGCCCTCACCCTCTCACTACCGTATTTTCCGGAATATAAGTCGCACCGGAGTATAAGTCGCAACTGTCAAAAAATGCCTCATGAAGAGGAAAAAGCCATACAGTAATTTCCCTCATATAAGCCGCATTGTGTATAAGCCGCGGGGCAGTGTTTTATGCAAGTTAAAAGAAACAAAACCATATTGATACCATATTAACTGTCCCTGTGTATTAACCTCATAGCTGAAGAAATTTTGCAAAATCAATGTATAAGCCGCGGCTAATAGTCGGGAAATTACGGTATATAAGTCGCACCTGACTATAAGTCGCAGTTATTCAGAAATGTATTCACAAAATCCAAGACCAAGAACAGACAGAGGCTGTAACTAGACACAGAGGCCAACATGTTAATATTAATGATGAGAAGGCGTGAATGGCCACCCATCTGTAGCTGTAGACAGCTGTAGACAGTAATGATTACTCCTCTTTCATTTTGGAATTATTCAAAAACATATTATAGTCACACCTGACTATAAGTCGCAGGGCCAGCCAAACTATGAAAAAAAGTGTGACTTATAGTCCGGAAAATACGGTAAATGGGAATACAAAAATCAGAATTACACAGTTAGGATCTTCACATTTTTAAATATAGCTCAAGCTGTTTCCTGTGCTTTTATTTAAATAACATGTCTGACCAGTGTCTCACCATATTCTAATAATCAATATTGCTGTGTTCCCTGATGTTTGTGTTGCAGGTGCTGGGCCTGGCCAGTACTCAAGTGGGAGACACGGTGGTAAGGAGAGGCCTGATCCACTGCTCAGAGCTGGTGAAGCTCAACCTCAGCAGAACGCGCATCACAGACCATGGTGAGCATTCGACCTGCAGTCTCACAGGCCAGGTGGGCATCAACATAACTGCCCAGTCCAGTCCCTAACCCTCTGCCCCTTCGACCCGCAGGGCTGAAGTCCCTGCGCCAGACCCAGCTCAGCCAGATCAACCTGGACAGCTCAGGGGTCAGCCTGGTGGGCGTGGCCAACCTCATCTCCTCCTGCCCGCTGCTCACCAGCGTCCGTGCCAGCCACACGCGCGCCATCCCCATGGACCAGGTCTCCGATGACGACGGCGACGGGGCCATCAACTGAGGTGCCAGGGCCCCAGCACTCTCTCCGCCCTGCCCAGCCACACCTGTCTGACCTCTGAGCTCAGCCTCTCCGCGCTGAGGCGGCTGGAGTGTGTGGGGGCCCCTGCATGGTAATGGGGCCCCGGGCTTTATCATGGGTAGACACGAGCAGGCTGATGGGGACAGGCCTTCAGGGATCAGACTATGTTGGATTCGTCTGGAGTCGTCTGACTGGCTCACACCACTGGAAGTTGAGGAGAGACACGCACACACACACACATACACACACAGCCTCCTTTCCATAGGAAAACAGCTTAGTAATGTGGTATTTATAATGTGTATCTTCCCTGTTGGCCATGATGGCTTTTGACTGGATGTCTAGAAATCCAGTGAGGTGTAGGGGTTTGTCTACTCCGCTGCCAAGTAGTGGTACCTTCTAGTTTGAGAGCAATGTCAGTCCTGTGTAGCTGCACCTTACTATTTGTGATGACCACAGCTAAATGTTTTGAAACTGTTTTGGCCCAATATCCCAGTGTTCTCCCTGCTTTTTTTTTTTTTTTTTAACTGTTCTCTTAAGAAACGCTGCCCAGGATAGAAGCCAAAGAAATGTTCCTTTTGTTGGCACTGTTTAAATGAAGTATAACAATCAAATTTGTATGTTTTTAGAGAGGAAACTGTAATTGGTGTGTTAAAACAAACAAACAAACAAACATACGGTTGGTTTGTGTGGAAATCAACTAATTTAGCATTGATGTGCTTTCTGACTAGAGCAAATGACTGTCCTCAGGATTCACTCTGGGCTATGTCACTGATAAGGGGTTCATTGAGTGTCCCATATCAGTAGCTCTCATACCTGTAAACCTCTGAACCAGAGGAGACTATTATGCATGCTGGAAATACTCCAGAGAACATGCCCTATAAGAACATGTCCGTTCACTCTGTGTAATGCCTGAACTATGTGTGCAAATATATGTCAATTCATGCACAACGAATGCACGTCTGTGGTAACTGTTCATCACCCATATGCCCACAGACTATGTGACCATGAGTCGCTTATAATGGCAAACATATTCTTCAACAAGTGTAGTCAGCTCATCTCAAACACAGTTCTTCTTTTAAACTAGTTCAGAGAATAAAACAACCCTGAAATGTTTGCTTGGTCATTGGGCCTATTTGTCCACATTTTATATAGTTTACCCCAAGACATACCAAGCTTTCCTTACAAACTTGCTTTTTCATTGTGCACTATGTTACCCATAGCTACCAGATTCATTGCAGTCATTCCTGACCATGTTTCTGCAGGCATGGGTCATGTTGAAGGAATGTTGTCATCATTTGGTCATGGGAATTTTCAAGTGGGGATGACTTAATTAATGTCAAGTTCCTGTTGTGCTGTTGAACCTTTACACACAATTACCTGCTTATTCTGTGATTTCCTGTTTGAATTCTTTTTAAACCAAGATGTGCTTTGTATCATTGTCCACAAGCAACAACAAATGTGGGTGACCGTCTCCTTTTCTCATGTAATCTGTGCAAAGATGTAGGCTATGTGGTGTGAAATCTGTCTGGAAGCTGCCAAGTCACAGACCAGTGCCATACAAGCCCTGAGGACTGACCTCACAAATCTTTTATTTTGTGTTCGGTTAATGACCGGCCAATCTTTACTCCGGTACTGTTTAGACATCTCACCCGTTGACTACCATTACTCCTAATCTTGGATAACAAATAATTAAATCATTCACTGTCCACCCTACCTAGTGATAGCCTTGAAGGCATATGTGGACAGGGATAAATGAGAATCACTGTTTTAGCACAGTTACTTAGTTTAAAGGGTAATACGCACCTGTATTCCGGCTCATTTCTTTGATTTACTGTTAACTTGACACTTCACTACCATGTTGCAAGGGTTGCATTTTGTTAACGTGTGTTTTTTTTGTTTGTTCTAAGACTGCAAACTGGAATGCTCTCAGAGCATTTTGTAACCTGTAAATCAGAGTTGAATTAAATGCATTAATAGAGGTTTCACTCTGATTCCTTTTTTCTCTCTGTAGCATGCAATCACCGGCACAGTAGTAACTCATTTAGGCACTGAAATACTTCCCTGGGAATGATGGTTGAATACTGTATTCAAAAATGTTTGCTGTCGTATGCCTTACATGATGTCATAACACAGAGTAATAGCTGTCATCTTAAGGCAGAATTTGGAAGAGCATTGGTAACAGTGTTCTGAAGAATCTTAGGCTATATAGACACACCTTTCACTGGAAGTTGTCAGATGCATTGTTTCCTACAGGTGAGGGTTTGATCACTGTCTTTAAAAAAAAAAAGGTTTGGTGTAGTTATGTTGGAAACTTAAATAAATTCTATAGAGGATGACAATGAACAAGCCTGGCAAAACAGGGGTCTATAATAACCTCAAAAAATATATTTGCATAACACATCATAACAAATTCCATCCAAAACAGGACTCTCAAGAAAGTAGCCTCGCCTTCTTCCCGGAAAAGAGACTGTGACGTTTTGCATTGTAATTAATGCCAAACTAGGCTACTGGTTGTCTTGCGTTCCTTCCAGAAAGATAAATGCTGTAGTAGCGCTGTCATTCAGTGTCACTTGTTCTCGTTCTTCTAGGAGGACACACAATGTCGATTTTTAAGGCTTTCAGGCGTCAACAGGCAACTTCAACACCGTCTTCAAGACCCCCCTCCGTCCCATCTGTGAGCATCAGCACTCAACAAGCAACTTCAGCCCCGTCTTCAAGACGCTCCTCTGTCTCATCTGCGAGCATCAGCATTCAACAAGCAACTTCAACACCGTCTTCAAGACCCCCCTCTGCAAGCAGCAGCACTCAGCAGGCAATTTCAACACCGTCTTCAAGACGCTCCTCTGTCGCATCTGCGAGCACCAGCACGCTGCAGGCAACTTCAACGCTGTCTTCAAGACGCTCCTCTATGGCATCTGTAAGCATCAGCACTCAACAGACTACTTCAACGCCGTCTTCAAGACGCTCCTCTGTTGCAATTATGAGAACCAGCACTCCCTGCAACATTCATCAACGGGCATTGATTGTATTCTGCCTGGAATGTGGAATGGCGCTGTGCGACCACTGCTTGACTAGCGAAGTACACCGCCACCATGAGTTATCAAGTCTTACAGACGCAGTCAAGAAAGCAATGGTGAGATATTTTTTGTCAGCTTCTAAACAGAGTGGAAAATATTATAGTTTTGCCTAAAGTCGATGTGCATTGACGTATCGTTAAGCAAATAGGCCTAGGCCTACTGTGGATTTGTATTTCATTTTAGCAAAATTATTATTGCTGTTTTTTTAGGACGAACTTATGAAGAACCTCAAAAAACTGATGAAAGATATCGGGAAGCAAGCCCATTTTGTTTCAGAAGCATCAATCAAAAACAGACATGATCTTATAGAGGTAAGGATTAATTTTAGCTGAAAATTAGCCAAACTCATATGAGAACTCACCTGGATTTAAACAGCCTATTTTAAATCATTCTACCCATATCAGCTTGTGAATTCTATTCAGCCTCTCATTTCTCTTTATATAGAACAACTTCAGTAAATCCAAAGAAAACGTAGAAGATCAATTCAAGGAACTTAAAGACATGCTGGAGGAAAACAAAATACAGGCCTTCAAACTCTTAGACGCACAGAAGGACCACATGAAGGCAGAACTCCGTGATATCAAGCAATATGGAGAGAATCATCAGGAGATAGAAGACGTCCATGAGAAACTACAGGAGCTTCGGAGCCAGATAGATCAGGACCCGAACAATGTGCTGGTAAATGTCCATTGCTACTACCACTCAGGTGTTATATAAGGCAGCAAAAGTAGAAGTTTACTAGCTCTCAGGGTATTTATGGGCAAAGCCCTGCCGCTGTGTGTTCGTGTGTGTCTGTGTTTTTTTTTAAAATAATTAATAATCAGTTATAATCATAGTCAGATATAATCATCAATAGTCTAATAATACATTTCGTATAATTTAGTACATGCATAGCCTATAGATCAAAATAGAGAGTTAGACACCGATATGTGACTTACAGTATTGACAGAATAGTAGGCCTATTATACCAATATTAGAAGGCTATAAAGTTTCTATTTTGATCCATGCTAGGCTACATATTGATAACCTTAGATCAAGACCACTAGTTTGTTAAGGGTTTACCAAGAATAAATAACCTATCCAGTAAGAATATATAATAGAAATAGCTGAATAAGGGCCTAATAGGTGTAATGACACTTAACACAGAACCTATAGGCACTAATATACACATATTAAATTATGTCCTGGAACATAAAAGGGTCATTTCAATGCAATTGTAGTCCTTCAACAATGCTCCTCCTAATACATTTTTTCTCTTCATAGAAGGAATGCCTGGAACAGGAAAAAAGGTCAGCATAATTTAATGTCATTTAGATGAGGGGACAGCATTAATTTACACTGAGAAAATGTCTATTATCTGTGGCAATTATCAGTTGTTTTTAAATCAAATCAGATTATTTTTGTTACCACTGTGATAATATCTGTGCATTGATTTTAGAATTGAAATCATTGAAAAGAGTTTTGTGGACTGGGAGAAGGAGCCTAAGTTTGACAATCTCAGACTGAGATCATTGGAGAAATCTGTTGAAGTTATCTTTACGAAGAGCAAGGCTTGTCTGCAAAACCCATTGGAATGTAAGCATAATTAAATATGTTAATAATTCAAACATATTTGTCAACAACCCTGTACTGGTGGAAAAAATGTTGAGAGGGATAATTAAATCCTAAGAATATATAAAATATGTGGGGTTATCAGTTTATAGCCTATTGCCTTGTGGTGGACACTATTGATAATTAAAACCACTTAGGTGAACTTGCTACTCTATAATGAACTGAAACACATGGAATATCTACTATCTCTATCTCTAGCAACTCTATCATCAACATAAAACTGATATCCTGCTGACAAATTAATCACCATCTCCTTTTGAACAGTTGCTGACGTCATCACATTTGACACAACTACAGCACATGAAAAGCTGAGAGTATCTGAGAATAAGAGACAGGTGACTGTCTTTGCCAAGGATCTGCGGAGGAAAGGTCAACCAAACCAACTTCAGAATACCCGACTGCGTGTCCTGGCTGAACAGCTTTTTGAATCTGGTCAGCACTACTGGGAGGTGGACGTGCGAGGATGTCGGAGCTGGGCGGTGGGTGTGGTGGAAGAGGAGAAAGAGGAGGGAGATGAGGAAGAGGAGGAAGGCAGGCAGGCTGGGACGTCCCAACTGGGACACCAGAAGCTGTCCTTAATGCTGGAGTCGGATGCAGGTCTGCTGGCTGTGCTGCAAAACGATGTTTCCATCCCAGTGAGAGAGCAGGATGTCTCCTTCATCGGCTTGTTCCTTGACTATAAGAAGGAGCACCTGACGTTCTACAACACTGCCACCGATGCTGTGATGCACAGGTTTGCGTTGTGCCGCAGTGTGAAGCTGCAGCCTGTGTTCAACATCACCCCTGAGGGAGAGGAGTCCTCCTTTCTGGTCCTGTGTGACCTTAGTGTGGACAGGCCCGAGAGTCCAGCAAGTATGGCTGACTCCGGCATGGGCTCGCCAAACCAGAGGGGAGAGGAGGACAGCGCCGAAAGTTTGGAAAGTCCGGCAAGTACAGCTGACTCCAGTGTGGGCTCGCCAAATGAGAGGGGTGAGGAGGACAGACCCGAAAGTACAGAAAATCTGGCTGATTCCAGCGTGGGCTCACCAAACCACAGGGGTGAGGAGGACAGTGCCGAAAGTCCGGCAAGAATGGCTGACCCCAGTGTCGGCTTGTTAAATGAGAGGGGTCAGGAGGACAGTCCCGAAAGCACGGAAAGTCCGTCTGACTCCAGGGTGGGCTTGCCAAACCAGAGGGGTGAGGACAGTGCCGAAAGTCCGGCAAGTATGGCTGACCCCAGTGTTGGCTCGTTAAATGAGAGGGGTGAGGAGGACAGGCCCGAAAGTCCAGCAAGTCCGGCTGATTCCGGCATGGGCACGCCAAACCACAGGGGTGAGGAGGACAGTCCCGAAAGTCCGGCAAGTACAGCTGACTCCAGTGTGGGCTCGCCAAATGAGGGGGGTGAGGAGGACAGGGCCGAAAGTATGGAAAGTCCGGCTGGTGCCAGTGTGGGCACGCCAAACCACAGGGGTGAGGAGGACAGGCCCAAAAGTACGGAAAGTACGACTGAATCCAGTATGGACTCATCAAATGCCACCAATGCAGGGCCACCCCTCACCTGAGTCCTGCAGTTCTTTCTTCTGAATATCTGAGAACAAACTGAGATTTTTGTCTTTCAAATTATTCAATTCCAATTTCAGTAGCCTGTATGTATAGTAAATAGTATAAGTTTTTGTAAAGCACTTTGAACTGCCCATGTAAATGGAATATCTATAAATGTTTGTGTATTGGATTGACTATATAAATGTCAACCAACAACTAAACTCCTCTACAAGTAAATTTGATTATAAAGACGGTGTTATGGAAATCGTTAATGCATTTGAAGAATGAAGAACTGTTCCTCTTCACTAACATTCCTAGTGATCTACTATACATTTGTTGCACTTCTGCCAGAGATCTGAGCATATACAGCACACTGTATACATCATGTCACATATTAGACGAGCATGCAGAATAGTATTACATTTGTCTATGTGATAATTATACGACCTGTTTTCCAGAAGAAATGTAACTTGGTTTACTGTTTTTGTTTTACTATGTAATATTGTTTTATAATGTTAAATGACCTTAAAGTTATCCTGCTGTCCAGCCTGAGTAGTTGTAGGTGAATTATTGGACATGGAGGTTTTGTTACTTTACATTAACTTATTTTTGGTAAATATCAATCTTAATAACAAGTTGAATGTCATGAAAATTGTAATAAAAAAAAATAGACCAAAAACGGGGGTTGAGCCTTTTCAAGCCCTTCTAGAATGTGTGGCAGCAATGCTCATGATTATTTGTTAGACATTAATTGATTTTAATTAGACCACATTCATATGGGGCCCAAGCTGCAAAATTCACAATATTTCAGTTCCATGGTTATGAGCTTATACACAGTTAAATATGTGTGTTCAAGATACATTTTGAGCACACATTTATTTTGTTAACGTGTTAGTGTTTTGTGTTACCGCTGCTCATCACTCTAGCAGATCAGTCACATAGTTATTCTATTCAAAGCAATTGCAGCTGTTTCACTTTTCATGAATGCATAGAATGTCAATCCAGCCATTGAGATAGACAGAGCGATTCATCATGGGGTTAATACACTTTATTGGATCCACAGACACACATCACACAGTAAACGTAACTGAATGAGTGGATATTGGTCCTGAAAGCAGCCGTCTGCTCTGTCATGCTATGCCTACCCCCTCTCCACCCCTGAGAGCATGGAGCAGGCTTAGGCTTAAAAATAAATAAACACCTGGTTTCAAGAAAACCATTAAAACACTTTTTCATTAAAACAAAATGACGGATAACAGGGGTTTTTTTCGCGTACAAAACGAATGATGAAAATGCAAATGCACTAAAACAATAATGTGCCATAATAATAATAATAATAATAATAATAATAATAAAAAAAATATCACTTCAATTGACATTCCATTATTGGACTATATACAAAACAAAGACATGATATTCTTTGTATTATATGACTGATGAAATGATTTTGATGGAGTTGCAAACGTACACACAAATGTCCATGATTGCTAAATTGCCTGTATTCAGAACCATTATAAGAATGCTCACTACACTCAACTGTTCCGACAAAGATGTGCACGGCCTTCATTGGTTTCAATACAACTGCATTGATATGTCTGTGTGTGTGTGCATGTGCGTGTGCGCGCGCATGCGTGCACATCAGTTAATGTACAGGAAAATGTCTGAAATATGCAGAGCTGTTCTTTTTACTAATTTACAGTGGTTTATGAGCACTTAAAAGCATTTTGTTAATCGACTATTCATATTAATTTAATGTTAATTTGACGTATATAATATCATGGTAGTCTTTGTCATGCAATGGGCCTGACTGCAACATAGTTGCTCTGCATTGTGCATGTATCTATGTATTTAACTTTGTATACTGATTATTAGACCATTGAGAGCTTCACACATTCCGTGATATTTTTGGTTTGCATGCCTGTACATGTGTGTGTGTGTGTGTGTGTGTGTGTGTGTGTGTGTGTGTGTGTGTGTGTGTGTGTGTGTGTGTGTGTGTGTGTGTGTGTGTGTGTGTGTGTGAGTGTGAGTGTGAGTGTGAGTGTGAGAGAGAGAGAGAGAGAGAGAGAGAGAGAGAGAGAGAGAGAGAGAGAGAGTGTGAGTCAGTGTGTGTGCTTGACAGCAAGAGGCTTGGTCTCAGTAACATTTCAATCAGATCTTTCAAGATATTAAGGCACATTTGAAAATATATCCTGATGTACACAATGAGTAAATCTAGACATCTCACTTCTAACAAGCACTACCACAGTAATAGCACTATAAGAAAATGGCTACAAAGTACATAGTGCATATCAACAATTGGTACATACCAGATACCCTTCTATTGCACCAGAGATTGCAGTATGATTATCACCCCAGACCACAGGGGTGCAAATATGTATGTATGTGTGTGTGTGTGTGTGTGTGTGTGTGTGTGTGTGTGTGTGTGTGTGTGTGTGTTAATAATGTGGTTTCCACAATATGATCTGTTTGTCTTCTCCACCTGTGATGATAGTGCTGCACTGTTCGCTCATCCACATGACAGTGACTGCACCTAGAGGACAGATGGGGAAGTGCATATGACCACACAGCACAGTACACCGGCAAACAGACCTCTGAAGTTTCTAACAAAAAGGATCCAAAGCTGTCATCTTTGGGCAAAGATGCTACCTGTACATTTTTGTAGGCAAACTTCAGGTCTATACGATATGAAATATGTTAAAGGAATAGTTCGGAATTTTGGACATAGGACCTCATTTCCAACTTAGTCGGGGTGATATAGGTTGGTGGTAACCATTTTCAGTGAATTTCTGCCCTTCCTTAAGTTCCAGCGTTCATCTGGTGCTAATCTGGCCTGCCACTGAAAACAGTCTTTATCCACTCCACAGAACACCCGGAACAAATAAATTATAACGTCAGACTATCGATGTACATGTCTGTGTTGATAGAACAATGTTAGAAATAAGACTAATCTTGCATCACATTGCAATAGCCTATTTTGTTCCCTTTATGGCAGTAGCGGATTGATATTAAGAAATTAGTCCCTCAAAATGTAGTAAATCATTGAGTTGCAAGGTTAGTTTTATTTCTAAAATTATTCTATCAACACGGACATGTACATCGATAGTCTGACGTTTTAATTTACTTGTCTCGGGTGTGCTGTGGAGTGAGTAAGACTGTTTTGGATGTTACCGTTGAAATGCGTTAGCTCAGAAGCAGCTTAGTAAAGGGGAACGCTGCAATTTAAGGAAGGGGTTAAACGCGATAAAAAACTGTCTCCACCGACCTATATCACCTCGGCTAAGTTGGAAATGAGGTCCTATGTCCAAAATTCCAAACTATTTCTTTAAGTGGTGTGATGTACGTGTGTGTGTGTGTGTGTGTGTGTGTGTGTGTGTGTGTGTGTGTGTGTGTGTGTGTGTGTGTGTGTGTGTGTGTGTGTGTGTGCGTGTGTGCGCGTGTGTGCGTGCGTGCGTGCGTGCGTGCGTGCGTGCGTGCGTGCGTGCGTGCGTGCGTGCGTGCGTGCGTGCGTGTTTTACGGTACATACCTGTGTGAGCAGGCAGTTTTTGAGTCACTTTGCTACTGAGCAAGTCCCACACTCTGAGGTCACCTGACTGTCCACCTGACAGTACTGTGTTGCCATCCCAACAAAAGCACCTGTTGCCAAGGAAATGTCACGTGACATGATCAAATTCTAAACGCACTAGCAACAGGACTGTAGTTGCTTTTGTAGGACGTGTGGCAGTATTTACCTTTGCTCCTCTTCTGCTGGAATGGTGGAGATGAGCATGCCTGTCTGGACATCTGTGACCTTCAGGCTGGAGTCCTCTCCTACGCTCAGGATGTGTCTACTGTCTGCAGAACAGAAGGTACAAAACCTCAGGGAAGATTAAATTGCTTGCAGCTCAGCTGCCGACAAAATAAAGTCTCTCATATATATTTGCATGGCAACAACACAAACAGTCCCATGAAGCTACTGTGAAGTTACTAGTTAGAAACAAGACTCTGTCTTCCTTAAAATCCATACATACTTCCGATATATTTCAATAATTTGATTCTTGACACCACATTATTTTAGGAAACTTGACAAGAACACACACACACATACACACACACCAGGGCTGAATGCCATTTGGTGGATTTTGCCGGAGTGGCAATTCAACTGATGCACGGGGGACAAGCTTCCGATGTCCCAGATGCTGAGGATGCCGTCTTTAGTGCCTGATGCTAGAAGTGTGCCTGCTGGGCTGACAGCTATGCAGTTCACCTGAAGCGACACATTGATGGCAGAAGTGTATTTGATTCATCACAGTAGAGCTAATGATCACTACAAATGCACACACTCTGTCTCATCTCTAAACAGACTGCAGAGAGCACACTGCTCATGACGTACCCCGGCATCATGCTCAAACTCCGCCAGCAGCTCAAACTGGCTCCTTTTGTTGCTGTTGATGTCAGCGGCCACACACCGCCACACCTGTGAGATACATACATTAACACATAAACACACAGCACTGCACCAGTTCATGGCTGGTTTGCATTGCCATTGTAGATAGCTTGAATGCTTTTATTAAAAATGTCTCCCATTAAAGTGAATGGCTAACTTTTGACACTGTGTAACGGACCTTAACAGTGGAGTCCCATGACGCCGTATACAGCCGGTCATCCTTCCAGCACATCTGGCTGATAGCGTCATCATGACCCATGAGAGTGTCCTGCCTCCTCCCAAACGCCACGGAGTAGAAATATCTACGGAGAAAAAAATAAACGGAATCAGAAAAAGACAAAGTGGGAGTAGCACAAACAGGATCATGTCAGAACGGGTTAATACATGTCACATGCGAATAAATGTAAAATTAACTGTACATTCTAGTGAGATATGATCTTAGTCTACTAAGGTATTGCTTAGTGAATCTTACACATTATTGTCCCACGAAGAGCAGACAACAGTCTGATCCTCAGGCAACATCAGACAGGAAGATAAGGCCTTAGGAGAAGATGCAAATACAAAAGTGCTCGCTCAGTAAAAAAAGAATTACAATACAAAACAATCAACAGAAAGACACATTAGAGCACAAGCCATAGTGATTGTGGAACAGTCAACGTGACACTAACCATGTTAGAGAATGACACACTCCTCTGTAGAGCATTTGTGTCCCTGGAAAACATCTTCAGAGTGGAGTCTGTCAAGAAACAAGAGCTTGGTGACACTATTGACTTTGTATGGCTCATTACGCTCTGGTGAAAAGCATGATGGGACATCACCACTTCATTGTTGTCACTTACCTTGTGAGGTGGAGAAAATGGCTGTTCCACTGCGTGTTACTGCAATTCCTGTCACAGCCCTATGTTACCATGGAAACAAAAAGATAGCAATCACAGTGTTTTTTGCCCACAATTGACCAAAAAGAAACAGCTAGATAGATGCAAATAAGCCAACTCACTCTTTGTGAATTTTGTGGCTGGATTGAAGACTCAGTTTGCTCATGTTGTTCCAAGCCATTTTCTTGCTCTCTTCTGTCAGATCTTCAAATGATGAGTCTTCGCTGGGCGACACTGAATGAGACATACAGTACATCACACACACACACACTGTAATAAATTGCGGATGCTTAATGTATCTAATGTATTCCAATTTGAATGTGCTTTGGACATACGTGGTGAGAGTTCACTGGAGGATGTGGTTGCTGTGGAGACGTTGTGGAACCTGGGGGTGATCCTCTGAGGATGAGCAGTGGTGAAGAGCTGCCGTGGCGTCTGACCGAACTCCAATATCTGAGTCAGCATAGCGATCTTCTGGTCTGGGTCCTCAATGCTGTTCAACACACACACGCACACACACGCACACGCACATGCACACACACACACGTGAGCCTTTTCTGTATATATTCCCATGTGCACCCCTATTAGTTACTTCATCCTTTCCGTGCTTTGTCAGAGTGGTGCTGGTCTCCACAAACTCAGCTGGTTTAATGCCACAGGGAGAGGAAGGGTTCACGAGAAACATCTGTTTCTGATGGGCTGACTCACCTGTCACAGTCAATTCCTCCTTCATATGTTAATGGGTGGAACACTGAAAGAGTGAGAGAAAAAAATACATCTTAAATACAAACCCAAACACATGATGAGAATCATCTAAGTTGAGATACTACAAACAAGGGAGCTACCGTTGTGAGCAGCAATAGCCTCACTGCCTTTCTGCTTATAACCAAACACCAGATCGATCCACTCGTGCAGGTGCTCCGATACATACTGACTCTCCAAAGCACTGCGTAACTTCTCCAAGAAATCCTGTGCATCTGCATCATGCAACACACACACACACACACACACACACACACACACACACACACACACACACACACACACACACACACACACACACACACACACACACACACACACACACACACACACACACACACACACACACACACACACACACACACACACACACACACACACACACACACACACACACACACACAGGAAAAAGACTATGTTGAAATACAGTAAATATTAAAAGAAAAATCTGAGAAACGAGAGCTGGAAACTCCTGAAAAAGGAAGTCAGATAAAAATGTGGTAAGAGACAGGATATAACTGCCGAATGCGGAACAGAGATGAAGGCAAGAATAAGAAAGACAAATAAATGTTTTACCTGCAGCCCAAGGAGGAAGAACTACATCTCCCACACAGCAACCCCCTTGCCTCTTCCCCAGGTTTAGATTCAGATCATTCTGCAGGAAACTTGACTCTTTCCCATAAAACTCAGGAATTAACTAGACACAAACAGGAGGATTAGTACAAGATTATACTGAAGTGGTTTCTGACTGATTTAGAATAACGCTAGCTATTGGCTACTCACCTCTTTAAAGTCTGTGGCTCCCTCTAAACAGTTCTTCCATGTCTCTGCAATACTAACGGAAAAAATGAAAGCACAGACGAGTGAGACATCCTCTCCTCCCCTTCCCTTCCAAAAACAGTTGCTTGCATGACTAGCTAGTACAAAGTTTCTGAGTTCTATGGAATCACCTTTTGCAGAAACACAGACTTATTTTTAGCATTATTCTTAACTTTGGCATTGCCTGTTAAAAGAACATCAAATATGTACAGACAGCTTCTAGAAAAGAGGAGGTAAAAGAGCCTGGCCCAGTTGCACACTGAGCCTTTACTGTGGCAGCTTACTTGTTGAACATTCGATCAGCGTGGTCATAGCGTCCATTCTGAAGACACAGCATGTGCTCTGGAGCTGTGAGACACATTGACCTTTCACATTTAACACATTTTTCACATTGGAGGAATGCTTTTTCAATGTTGAAGTCACAATAGACTGAACTATGTCAAACCATTCAGGCTTCATCAAAACTAATAATGACTGGTAGAACTATAATGCCAGGCTGTTGGTATGTTATATCATCATCATGTGTATCCATGAAAGTGTGTATGTGTGTGTGTGGCATTGCATATGTGTTGCATGTTTTGTTGACACCCACCCACTCTAACTAGATAGAAGAGCACATATCCTGGAGATGAGTAGTGACTTCCGTACATGAAGCGAGGATCTGGCATGTCTCTATAGCGTGCCTAAACACAACACAAGAGTCACAACTTAATGCACATTTCAGCAGCCACATGGGTATTAGTCATCCCATAAACCAACCAATTACAAGAAAAAAGAACAAAGATAGGGAGAGAGAGCGAGAGAGACAGAGATAGAGAGATAGAGAGCGAGAGGGAGAGAGAGAGAGAGAGAGCCAGAGGCAGTAACAGCCAGAGTGTCCATGTGGCTTCTTCTTACTAGTAATCTGTCCAGTCTCTCGGTGTTTAGTGCTCCAATAGGTTTACTGAAGTCACGAAATGTAGCCGGATTCATCAGGTCTGTAGGAACAGAAAGACATTTCAACTAGGAGTATAATGATACTATCTGTATCTCATATTACAGGTAGTTTCACATGTGTAGATCAATCAACTTGATCTGCAGCACAGCTATGTAAACATGTATGTTTATGTGTGTGATATGACCACCGGGTATTTCAAAATTCAGGTATCTTGTTCCGCATTTTTGACCTGTATATGTGTCATCCATCACTGCTTTATGGGAAGGGCCTGTCTGTTTTACAAGACAGCATACTAATGTTAGTGTGAATGTATGTTTAGGGAGATGTTCCTCACCCAGCCGTGGGCTGCTGTAGTCGCTGATGACCCAGGGGAAGACGGGGTACTGAGACAGGTCATTGACGCTGCGGTCAGCCAGGTTGTTGAGGTGCAGCAGGTACTGGTAGTTGGAAATGTGACCCTTCTGCCACTGCAGCATGTAGCTCTCTGCTGTGTGCTCCGCCATGTGGTTCTCTGTGGTATAGACACAGCAGTCAGCTACAACGGTGTGTGTGTGTGTGTGTGTGTGTGTGTGTGTGTGTGTGTGTGTGTGTGTGTGTGTGTGTGTGTGTGAGAGAGAGAGATAAAGAGAGAGAGAGAGAGAGACCAAGAGAGACCAAGAGGGAGGATGGGAAATGAAGAGAGACCAACGTGATGAAACTGACCCAGGAAGGTGGCAATGTAGTAGTAGAGCTCGTCTCTGTCTTTGGTGTGGTAGAACTTCAGGTAAATGTCTGAACAAAGGTCCGTCTCAGAGCAAAACACCTCCAGACCCTGAGCACAAAAAAAAATACAGTACACAGGAAACAGCACAGGAAAGGCCTGAGACAGAAAATACAGTTGTTTGTTTGTTTGTTTGTCTGAGCCAAAGTCAAACCATAGCCTACCAGTGGGCGCAATCCATGCCTCCTCTTGTAGATGCGTCTGACACTGTGAAGCCGAATCTGCACCACTGAGTCCTAGGTGAGGAGGGCAGCAGGAGAGGGCACACAAGCAGGTGGTGGTGAGGGGAAACGGATACTATATTATGAGCTATGATGGCATAGATAGATAGTCGAGGAGTTAATGTGTGTGTGTGTGTGTGTATGTGTGCGTGTGCGTGTGCGTGTGCGCGCGTGTGTGAGTGAGCATCCGACTGTTGAATCTACTGACCACTGTTCTATGGATGGCTCCTCAGAAAATGATCAAATCAGCTCACTATGGACACTATGGCCAATATTGTTAGATACCTGATTGTACTGTCCTACAGTACAGCAACGCCATTTGTAAAACACATATTGATTGAAATTAGAAAGGAAAAAGGGAAAGCAAAAAAGCTATCCAATAATTCTAGTGATTATATTTGATATCATCTACGAATTTAAAAACACTAGGTGGCCTTGAGACTCCCCCAAACATAAGCGGAATCTCACACTGATAGTGACACAAATAGAAAAGTACTGCAAACAGAGCAAAATTAAGAGTACTTATTAACCAAATGTGTAAGTACCCCATAATATTTTAGCCTTGACAACTGCAAAAATAACTGGGCTCAAGTCAGCCAGCTGTGGTTTTCTCATGGCCTTGTTGAAAGCTGTTGTTGTAAGCATATTAACAAGCAGTGTAACTAAATACATGTGTCTGGAAAGCTCAAAATAACATTCAAAACAAGGCCAAATAAGAGCATGCCATATTTGTGGGATTTACGATGCCATCATATCTTATACAGGCTAACAGAAAAGGGCAGCACAGTTGCTTATCATTAAAACATCCTATCCGGCTTGACTTTGAAGGCTGCTTTTGATCATACTATTGTAATGTGAGTAATGCGTTGCAATGTTGCAATGCGAGTCAAGTGTTTTTTTTATTATCATAGTTATCTATTAGCCAGCAGCATGGAGTCACCATGGCCATATTGTGCTGTATTGAGGTGCGGCGCCAAGTAGACCAAGAACATGTGTGAGTACTCACAGGGTAGCCATTGAGTGGTTGGAAGTACAGGGTCTGGTCAGTGATGCACACATGGCCTGGGTTGGTCACCAGAGGAGAGATCATCTCTGCTTCACACTCCATGTGGGGCAGCTCAGAGACACTCTGGAAGCTAATGGACACAGGATTAGACTAAGTGTTACTGGGAGCAAAGGAGTCAGAGTGAACAGGGCTCTAATGCTGAGGTTATTGTGCATGATTATAACAGAAGCAGAACTTTTCCTCATACCTGTTTTTGTCAAATGAGGTTCTTGCCAATCTGGACTGTAAATTTGCGGCTATCTGAAAAACAACACAGCATGGTTCTTTCAATATAAGAGATTTGGTTCACAGCCGATGTAGACTGGCCCCTCTGTTATGTGAATGTCTGTACTTGTATTGTGTACTGACCATGGCAGTCTGATCCCCCAACTTATCCAGGCAGGATGCTCTGTGCAACTGAAAAAAAGAAACAGTGAGATGATCACATGATCAATATCTGGCTGCAACAAATGAGCTGCAACTTCATTCAGTTGACCAGTGGAATTATCTAATTATTTACATCTTGCATACCTGCAGTAAAGTCTGCACAACATCCTCAGTTTTTCTTGATATCTCCAGTTGGAAAAGGAAGTCTTGATCGCTCTAGAAAAAGGCCATAGAAATGGTGAGCAAGGTTCAACAAGTTCAACAAGCACTAACATTGGACATTGATATATCAATAGTGTTGTGCAAATGCGTGTTAAATGTGTAGACAGCACCAACCCTTTCAATTTTATACGGTGCAACAACATTCCCATCTTTAATCAGGTAAATCTAAATGAAAAAAGCGAGATCAAAGTTCAAGTTAAAACAGATGCCACAGGGTATAATATTTGATTAGCTTCAATTAGATTAGATTCAACTTTATTGTCATTGTGCAGAGTACAACGACAGAGATGACGAAATGCAGTTTGCGTTTAACCAGAAGTGCGAAAAAGCAGGAAAGTGCAATGTGATATACACAGTAATATAGTCAGGTGGTGCAGTATAAACATTATAAGACATATAGTGCTGTGTAGACAGTGGCATACTGTAGATGGTTTATACAGTGGTATGGGGTTTACAGTAATATAAATGAAATATAAATATCAATATGTGCAATGTATTAGCAGCCTCATAAGAGCAGAATAGACATATGGATATACATATGAACAGTGTATGAACAACATGTACAGATATGTGCAGTGTAACATTATTAAAACAAAATAAACATGGATATGCAGTATGAACCGTATAGACAGATATGTACAGTGTAGTAACAATACTATTGTAGGAGCAGTAAAAAATAAGTGACACAGTAGAATATGCTATGTAAATATTTAAAATTGACACTTAAAATCGTACACACTCACCTGTCTGCTTTCCATTGATATACATGGAGGCTTACTTCTAGGATTTAAGAGAGGTTAAAATAAGTTAAGTTGTGCATATCCTGACATATATCTTTATTTACAGATAAAGACATTGAACACTACAAGTGAACATCCCTGGACCCTGGACCCAACAGTACAACTAATGTCATTGATTTTCCTGTGTCAGTGTGTTTATCTTGACCATCACTTGTATGAAAATGAGGGGGTTTCAGCAGTCTGTAAAAGCTCTGCTTACTCTGTAAAAGGATTACGCTCATTGTCCTCTGTTGCTTCAATCCTCCTGCAGTCCTTTAAGGGGATCTTTGGGTAAAAGATAAAGAGTAAGATTGGGCGAGAGCATCTGATTGTGTGATTTAAGGTAGGTAAATGTGGAAGCTGGAGTCTACCTTTAGTATGGGCTGAGATGCATCCTCTGGCTCAAATATGACAGATTTCGAACAGACTTTAAAAGATCCTCGAAACTTGCAGGGGGCACTTGAAAGAAAAGTAAGTGTCAGTAACTGGTGAATCGTGTTTTGTCTTTTTTTGACAAAACAACAAGTCAACAAATCTCCAGAAAACTTTTTTTGACCAGCATTTGTGTGTGTGGCACCAATGTATCTTTGTCTTATAGAGAATTCACCTTTATATTTATTTCAAGGGCAGATACTACAGTAAACACCAGTTCAGCACATACCTCACCCTCTGTCATTAGCCTACCTGTTGTGGGATGAGCATCTGCTGGTCAGCTGATAGGCTGTGTGCTGTTCAAAATAATACTCCTCCAGATCCAATAGCAACAGCGAGAATCTAATGGACACAATGCAGACGATTACAAAAAAAATACATTTCCCAATAAAGGATAAAGCCTTATTTATGTTTCGACAGAGAAAAACACATTTTCCTCAATCTAAACAGAAGACTAAGCAAGAACACAAGACTGAATGTTTCCAGGGCTATATCTGAAATTCCGAGCGAGAGCAGCCTAACTTCAGCTGGAGGAAACATCTTGGAAGAAAAACATTCTTGAGGGCTTTTCTTACGTGAACTATACATGTAACCTTGTTTCAACCTAGCCTATGCAGGCATATAATACAACCTACACAAGATGACACGGTACCAACGCATCAGACTACATGAAATGATGATGTCAGGCCTGCAAAACATATGATCCAGCGACCTCAATTCACAGCTTACGCCCGCAGTCAAAGCTACTGCCCGGACGAGGTGACGACTTGAGCACAGTCTCGTCCCTTAATGTGCAGTTATTCTCGAAGTTAATGGTTCGATTCCATAACGCATTACATACATTTCACATGAAGGTTTCCGAACGATCGATTGACTAACCTTTCTTTAGATCGCTCCTTTTTCCTAATGAAAGCCATCGCGCGCCGCTCACCCCGTTGGAGAGAAGCGCGTGTAATGACTTCCGTAAACACGGAAATCCTGCAGGTCTGCGATGAGAGTGGCAGGAGCTCTATGCCTATTGCCCAACATGGCCTGTGTCATGAATGCACCACATAATGTATATTGCAAGTGCCACTGCGCGCCAGATTTATGTAGGCTACATTATAACTATTCCCCAAAACGACGACAAAAGCGACGGAGAAAAATATGCAATAGGCTTCTTAGAAAAATATAAGGTAGCTATTTGTCTGTTTGCATTATTATAGTTTGTATCAGTCGTTTGCACTTTTCCACATTTCTCGAATCATCCTTGAGATTTGCTAAACAGTAAGTGCATTTCTCAAAATTATTTGTACAAATAGCAAAACACCATGGATTACCTGCAAAATGTAAACTATGGCTAGAATTTGTATGAATTTTTTTTGTAAATTGTGCTGTATAGGTTACACCTTATGTATGTGGGAGTTTGATCAACAATATTCACATTTACGCTTTACTGTGTTTTACTGTAATTTGTTGACAGACCCTGTCATTGTGATACAGAAAGGAAAAGACAGCACTTCATAATATAAAGGGAAAAGATTAAATAAAGTAGAAATTTTACCATATGGCAATACCGTTAGGGAAAACTGTAAATGCAGTGTAGTAGGAATTACAGTGCAGACTTCCTACACCTCCTGATGTTCCTGTCTTTTGGGCCACAAATTCTCATATGACAACATGTTCAACCATTTTGCATGTAAAGACTTATACTATGAAGTGAACTAATGCCTAAATGTTGTGGGGGTGAGATTATTTAGCTGAGAATTTTATAATTTGCATGGATGTACCAAAACATTTGCAACTTGATCAAAGGAATGGGAAAGTACTTTTTTTGATGTGCACAAGTGACACAATGATCTGAAGACTGAACAGGTAGTTTTGAGAATTCTGATCTGAGAAATGTATCAAAGCGGCTGAGAAAAACTGTCATTTGTAGCACACTGATTACACCCTCATGGTTAATGTGTCATCAAAGTTTCACTCTTTTCTTCAGAGAGAATCATCAGGTTTTTGAGCTCATACAAAATCCTCACACAGTTGACAAGTAAATCAATATGCTGTGGTTGGTTATGACAGGACAACTTGAGACTCATATGCAGTGAGATTGAGTATATTCATCACATGCACATATTCTTTCAGACCAGTTCAGACCAGGATTAACTCAGTTCTTGGATTGGATATTTAACTTAATCACGAGGTAGGTGGAACTTACAAAAAACATCTCTCTGTTTTGTTTCGGCTTCACTTGTGGCCAGCCTCTTGGAAGAATCATGAGGGTGCTCTCTCTTGCCTGCCTACTTGTGGCACTCTGTGGGATACCTGCAGCCGTTGTTCCACAGAATGACAAGAAAAGAAATGATAGGCCAATCATCGGTGAGTAACAAGAAAAACACGCCTGTTTTTGTGCGTTTGTGTATCTTTTTATTTGTGATCATTGCATGCATGTATAGATCTATAATATGATCTATGATCATATGTTGAAATAGCAAATCTATTTGAAAGGAGGCATATCAGCCCAGAACTACCATCTAGTGTTAAATGGAAATGAATAAAGAAATTTGAAATACAAAAAGAAATTAGGCTTATTACTTCACCAAATACCTATATTGATATATATTATACATGCCGCTATATTTTCATTCCTATTGTGTTTCTTTTTTTAATCATTACTACTGTTTTTTTCCCTCTTTAGGGGTATTGGCACAAGAGTTAAAATATCCTGAGCCAAAGCGTAATTCCTACATTGCTGCATCTTACGTCAAAACTCTGGAGGCTGCAGGGGCTCGTGTCGTGCCTGTGATGTAAGAGCAGCCTCATGTATTAGTCATGTGATCGGGATTCCTCACAAGATGTCGCTCATAGTCACCCTCTCATACACCTGTTTATGTAAGGTTTTGTGGTGTGTTTGTGTGTGTGTGTGTGTGTGTGTGTGTGTGTGTGTGTGTGTTGCTTTCACAGGGTCAATCGGTCTGAAGAAGAATACCGCCAGTTGTTCAACTCTATCAATGGGTAAGCTGTGGAAAATATCAGTATTGCATAGATATAATGTATAGAAAGGTGAAACTCAAATACTTAATTCTTACAGTATTCTTCTCCCGGGCGGAGCTGCAAACCTTATGACATCAGGATATGCTAAAGCATCTCACATCTTCTACAAATTTGCTTTGGAGGTTTGTAGAGTCTTATCTTGTTTTTATATAGATTAGATTCAACTTTATTTGTATAGACAACCTATAAAAATGAGAGGAGGTTGCACCTCTAGTAAGGAAACGTTTATAATCAGTGTTCACACAAACACAAATGATTACAAGAATCTCAGAGAGAGCGCTGGACCATAAGCACTTTGGAGCAGTGGGACACTTACCCCTTACCTAATTAATTACACTGTTGCCTCCAGATATTACCCTTAAAATGACTTGACTAGTCAATGATTAAGTATTGCATTGTTTTTCATATTTAAACAAACATGCATGACAAACTCCACTGCCATAAAGTACAAAACATAACTCTGCTCTGTGTATTCGTTGTTTATTTGTTTGTTTGTTTGTTTATGTGGCTGAGGGATTTGTTCATGTGTGTTTATCTGTGCATCTGTGTGTGTTATAACTCAGGCCAACTCCCAGGGCGATTACTTTCCAATTTGGGGTACTTGTCTGGGATTTGAACAGCTGTTGGTCATTACAATTGGAGAAAATCCACTGTGTCTAACTAACACCAGTGGAGTGTCTCTGCCATTGGAGTTTACAAAAGGTCAGATCAAATACCTAGTACAGCCACCATACAGTATATAGTATATCTACACCTACACTAACTATTATTGCCTATATGAAAAAGAAATAGAAAAAACGTATACTGCCAGCAATGTGTTTTATACAAAACTTGTATGATTTACTCTTGAAAGTGGCCCCTTTCTCGTTTTCCTCATACAACGCTTTATCACACAAATCAAATTAGAATTAATAGTGTTACAAAGGTTGTATCAAGGTTAACATCACACTTATCGGTCGGTCGACATAAACCTATTCATTAGCCTATAAAGAAGCCTCTTCAGCTAACACTGTATATTGATATTTTAGCTCTACTTAAAGTTTTATATTGCATGAGGAATTATAGTGTCAAGAGGACTAGTTCAATAGACAGATAGATAGAAAGATAGATAAATATAGATAGATCGATAGATCTATATCTATCTTTCTGTCTATTGAACTATTTGATAGATAGATAGATAGATAGATAGATAGATAGATGGATGGATAGATAGATGGATAGAAAGATAGTGTCATCCATCGAGAGGGAAGTTTTGTTCACATATTACCTAACCTTTGTAAGTGAACACACACACACAGCACACAGTGAGTATTGTGAGCACACAATCCTTGGGCAGGGGGCGCCACTGCTGCAGCCAGAGAGCAGTTGGGGGTTTGATGCCTTGCTCAAGGGCACCTCCCACCCTGTGTGCTTTCTCCCTATCTCTCCCTTTCAATTTCGCTGTGTCTTTATTTTTTTCCACATCAACTATTTCTTATCTGGGTTTTTTTTGTTTTTTGTTTTTTGAAATATATATATTTGTTGGCCATTTTGCCATTATTCGATAGGACAGTGAAGATAGACAGGAAGCGAATGGGAGAGAAAAGATGGGGTGGGATCGGGATATGACCACTGGTCAGATTTGAACCTTCAAATACATGGCATCCCCCTTTTCTTATCTGTTTTGTCACGCTCTCTCCATTCCTCCATCTCTCTATTTCCCCTTTTCTCCTGTCTGAATCTCAGTGCCCTTCTTCTCATCTCTCATGATCATTCTTACAGTTTTTCTTAGTCGCTTTGGTCCTTTTCTCAGATCAGAGTGAAAATTCTCATAACTCTTAGTTCGACCTCCACAACATTTAGCCATCTCTGCACATCATAGTAGCAATTTCGCCTCTGAACAAATTGCAAATGCTTTTGGACATGTATCAGTTGCTTTCATACAATTCTCTGCTGTTTTAACATTATCATTTTCTTACGTCTTTTCAGTCAAAATGAACTATGCTTATGGAGGCTAAGTAGTCATTCCCAATAAAACTAACAGTCTTCATTTCATTGAGCCATTACATACAAAATTGTTGAACTAGTTATCAAATTCTGTCACAATGCTGTAGAATTACAAAGAGCATAGTAAAAATGTGAAACGTATAGTAGGTATTCAGTGTCTTTTACTCACTCACTCCCCTAACTACAGCAATGTGTAACTTTACTGTCATTTTCAAAACTGTACAAGTGCATAGCATGTCTTGAGAATTTTCAGGTAGTGTCACCGGGTTCTGGCCAAGTTTTTTTTTTTTTTTTGCATTGGAAAATACAGAGAGAATAAATTATAGTGAACACATGACAAAGCCATTTGACTATCTTGTTTATAATGATGGTGTCAAAACTTCATTTTGATGACACTGGCAGTTTCATTGACATGAATACTTGCTTTTGAGGAATGGACTATCCACTTTGAGCAAGTGACGTGCTTTTGCAGGTTATCCGTTTTGCAGTTTGCACTAATTGTTTTGAGAAATGCACTAACTGCAGTGAAAATGTTAGTGATGTGATAAAAAAAAAGCACCAAAGCGACTGAGAAAAACTGTAAATTCCTCTATTATCATTCATCAGATGCCGCTGAGAGCAAACTCTTTAAAGATTTCCCATCTGAGGTGATGACCTCTCTGGCAACTGAGAACATCACAGTGAATTTCCATAAATGGAGCATCTCCATGGAGGTGTGATAAAACAGTATTGCATTCACATTACATTACATTACATTGCATTACACAGTGTGTTTTTTATCTGTATTAATCTGGAATTGATCTCTCTCTTAAAGAATTTCACCAAGAGTGAGGAGCTGAGAAGCTTCTACAAAGTCTTAAGCACCAATACAGATGGGAAAACAGAGTTCATTTCAACAATGGAGGGTATGGGCATCAGTGAAAATATGTGTGCATTGTGTGTGTGTGTGTGTGTGTGTGTGTGTGTGTGTGTGTGTGTGTGTGTGTGTGTGTGTGTGTGTGTGTGTGTGTGTGTGTGTGTGTGTGTGTGTGTGTGCGCGTGCGTGCGTGTGTGTGTGTGTCTGTGTGTGGTGTGCCATTTTTCTTAAAAAAAATTTTGGACTTTGTATAGCATACGACTATCCTATATATGGAGTCCAGTGGCATCCAGAGAAAAATCCGTTTGAGTGGAGTCGGACATACTACCCTCACACACCATCTGCAATCAAAATGTCCTTCTACATGGCAGACTTCTTTGTCAATGAGGGTAGGCTATAGTAGTCTTATGAATAAACTCTACATAATTGGGAATGAAGAAATCTTGCTTGGGAAACAAAGTCACCAGTAGATTATGAAGGGCACGAGGGAGTGTGACACTATCTGATGGTTTGATTTTCCCCTCACAGCAAAGAAAAGCTTACATTCCTTTGCCAGTGAAGAAGAAGAACTGAAGCATCTGATCCAGAACCACCACCCAGACTTCTCAGGTGCTGATGGCTCTTCGTTCCTGCAAAAGTATTATTTTGAGTAAACCAAAATAAATGTATGGACATATCATAAATAAAAAAATGTAACAAGAAAGACAAGGCCCATCTTTAAACTGAAATCTTGATTACATAATATGATATGCTGGTGATGTTTTGGACTTTGCACACCTAGTAAACTACCAGGCCAAATGGCTATAAAAAAATATATCAATAGACCAAATAGCCTGTCTGTTTCAGCTTTGAAGCTTGCTTGAAACTTTAGTGTTACCAGCTGGAATACTCTGCATTGTCAGACAAATTAGTAATATCAGCTAATCTGTTGCTATAGCTGAATGTGTAAGAGCCATGTCCTAGAGTTTGAGTTATTGCTGTTTTGTTGTTTTACAGCAAATGACGGACGGCATCAAAGAATGCCAGCAGGAGTCTTTCATACAGTACATCATCTACTGTAGATCTTTCCTACCAACCTAAAGTGTTAACCCCATGGCCCAAGCCCAAGTGTCCCACAGGGGCTGTCACACACACAATACACTCCCTCATTCCAACCTCAAGTTTCTTAAGAACTTTAATGATGAGTTTCTTGGGAACTTTAATTAATCATCCAGTCGGAATGGAACCGGTTATGTCGTTGCCCTGCAACATTCGATCTGACCATGCATTGATAATTTCAGAGACTTGCCTCAACTTTATATCGCTTGACAAGTTCAGTTCAGTCTTTGAGTGCATCTTTTAAAAAAAATAGGGTATTTGAATATTTCAGACCGGTCTAAACAATTATTCAAATGTATATCCCAGGTCTCAGGAGGTTAATAGCTGTGTTGCAGCATCCTAGAAGAGCATCTCTATTGTATCTGCCTAATGCAAGCTGTGCTTTGTGCGATACCTTTCCCCACATTTATATCCTGCATTGGTAGCCTACACTGCCGCTTTCAGCTTCACCCGTGTGACTAGTGGCCAGTGTGTGTGCCACATCTGGTCTCAGTCTAATGTCAAGTGTGCTAAATGTGGACAACAGCAGCCTATCAGCTTACACTGACCACTCTGTGTTGTCAGCCTCACACCAGCACCTGCCTACCATGTTACTGCAGTTCTACATCAGACGTGACTAAGACAGCCTAGACACTCTGATATAATCCTGCATCTAGGCTATGTCCTGTGAACACGACACATCCCATATGGAAAATATATAGAACAAACTTATATGCCAGCAATGTGTTTTATATACAAAACATGATTTACTCTTGAAAGTGGCCCCTTTCTCGTTTTCCACTTTCAAGAGTAAATCATACAAGTTTTGTATATAAAACACATTGCTGGCATATAAGTTTTTTCTATATCTTTTCCATGTGGGATGACGAGAATTGCGTCCTGAATGTAGCATGCAGGGGTGTTGTGTGCATGTCTCCCAACAATTGTGACCACCAAATGTGCTTTGAGGAGTGTGCACAACTAGTCTCTAGTCTTCAACTTGTGCTTGGTTGTCAGCTTGTGTTCATGACTCTGATGGCAGTTTAGTACAATGAGGCGCTGTAGGCTGTCGCCATTGGTTAACATTGAGTGAACTCACCTGAAAGAGAACATACTTATGAATATATTGGAAAAACGTTCATGTTCTCCTTTACAGAGCCGAGGATATATACATAAATGTTACACTCCACCATTTACGTATTTGAAAAACCTGTAAGTGTACAGTATTGTTTTACTCTACTTAAGATTGTAACCTTACCACTCCCCTCTGACTTGTTCTTGACTTAGACTTTGATTAAAAACTGTTTCCATTTTATTTTTAAGATTCATGACTTTGACAGTTACAGTTTATTATACAGCAGAAAAGGATTTGCCATCTAAAAATCATGTGTAGGCCTACAGAAACAACATGTAGGGTCTAGTACTTTTCCTTTAATAAAAATGCCTGCCACATTTTTTTCCAGGACTAGGCTATTTCACATTTTGGTCCTGACTGTTCCCAATGAATAAGAGCAGCAGAAATATCCACAATCCAGTATTTTATTAGCCTGACCAGCCATACCCACATCAAGATTTGCTGCCGCTAGGATTGTCTAGATTTCTATAGGCTAGTATTTTATGGCTCTTCTCACAAAAGTGACTGTTTGTTATAGACTTCAAGCATCTCACAAAAGTGACTGTTTGTTATAGACTTCAAGCATAAAGCATGCATGACAGACAATAGAAAATGTCTATCTTGTTCCAGATAACTGAATAGGCTGGATAGTGAATTATAAAGAATTGCTGAATGCTTGATAAGTAAGCTATCTAATGTTGGTAGTGTTTTAGACTTCACACTCTAACGACCATTACAGTACCCAGGGCTATTCACCTAAGATTGGAATCACTTTGAATTTTACTGCTAAAGGCATGTCACAACCTGTACTGTCCATTGTCACAACAAGTGGTATCTTTAACCAGCTAGGCGACCTTGCATTGGCTGAAATGTCAGTGGGAGGAGCTATGTGAGACAACGTGATATACAGTAGGCCTAGGCTATGACTGTTTCCTCTATGTGCAACAACGTAACAGTCGTCTTTCGCAAACCATGGCTGTGTTTAACTTAGTGCTATTTTGTATAGCCGTATGCCTTTGTGGTTTGTCCGCAGTCCCTGTTCAGAGAATTACTACAGATAAAAGGAATGACTGGCCAATTATTGGTGAGTAGGCTAGTCTTAGCATAACAGTCCAGTGCAATAATTGTCCGTGGAGCTAAAATTAGACAGAGATAACAAGTTTATTGATTATGGCAATGTGATACATGCTGGAAATAACCAATTGCCCAATTGCGTTAGGCTATAGGCTATGCCTCCTCGACTTCTGATGGCCAAATTTACTTGGCCCACTGATAAACTTGGTTAGTTGAGCACCCTCAAAAAGACCGGAGTAAAGTTAGGCTAATTCATTATTCATTCATTTAAATTGCAACCTTATTAATATTAATAGGCTAACTGACTTCAAGTGTTCAATGACGTCAAACAAATGTGCAAACTCATGGTGCGTCATGTGATGTCGGAAAGCACAAAGGCATCGAGTTGTATATGTGTTGTCAAGTGCATTGTAGTCCCTAATGTATGGACTTTGATGGATTGGCCAAGGTTTATACAGTTGCACAACTGGGAAATTACGACCAAATCAAATCGTCTCTTTTCAGCATGTCTGACATGTCCTAATTCAACAGAACTTCCATCATACTGTGGCCTCGTGGTGTGAAAGGCAAAGACATCAAACAATGAAAAACTAGACATCAGATGAAGTTTCTTTTACTGCTATAATGTATGTCTATTTTCGATAATTGGTTAGGCAAAATGATTAGAAACAAAGAATGTTGCTATTTTTCCAATGTCCAACATACCTTAACATAATAATTAGGCCTAGGCTACTGCAGGATTGCAGGATGCAGCACATTATGCCAGAGATGGTTATTTAAGAATCTTTGATTATGCTAAGATCAAAAGAGTCATTCAGCAATTCTGCAAGTAGGCCTAGGCTACAATTTCTAGGCTGTAGTATTTGTAGATTTACAAGCATAGATAGTCACGTATGTAAATAACAACCGTAAAAAGGTATGTCACAATATGGCAGGGATTTGAACTCTTGATTGTTTTCAAGGAAACTTCTTGGAATTTTCAGATATTGCCTGGCTCATACTGTTAGCCTCAGAATTATTAAGCTCTCAGAACTATTAAGTCTATTATTCAATTTCAATAATTCCTTGTCAGGCTGTCCCAGGGTGAAATAGGCATAATGATAATGATAAAATGGCAATTGATGAGTATGGTAGTTAACTACAATTAAGTATTTGCAAGGCCCACTGTGCAGATTCACTGCAGAAATGTTTATAAGTAGTTTGACAAAGTGTATCAGCACCCCCTCTTCTGGCACTTTAGGGGTAGTGCACAAGTGGCTTTAAGTCAAGGTTTCAACCAAATTGATTTGTGAATTCAATTCAACAGAGCTATATTGGCATGGCAAATAGACCTACACTCTGTGTTGGCCAATTAATTTTCAATTTTAAGTTTTCAAAAGTGTAATTCAATTGTAAAGCATTTCTAAATGTTTTTTGTCAAATAATGTCTTATTTCTATCCTCTAGGTGTCTTGGCTCAAGAGGTGTACAAACCTCAGCCAAAGCAAAACTCCTACATTGCTGCATCTTATGTGAAATATTTGGAGGCTGCAGGAGCCAGGGTGGTCCCTGTGATGTAAGAGTGGCTTCAATAAAGACCATCACTGTAACTGAAAGTCACCCAACCAAGGTGAGGCTGTTTAGACTGTGTTCATGTGTGAATATTTGGTTTTACAGGATTAATCAGACTGAAGAGGAATACATACAACTGTTCAAGTCTATCAATGGGTAAGGATCTCAAAAAGTATGTGAAAAGTATTAGAAAGAAGAACACAAGTCACAATAATATGTTTCTATACCTCCAACACTACATAAATGTGCCAACAGGCCTGTAACAACACCAAATCGGTTGAATATGCGAGCAAACACATAATAGGACAAATGTATACATATTCAACGCCTTCAGCATTTATTAGCACCCATGGTAAAGTTGAATTTGGCAATTTATCTTATATAAAAAAACAAGGAAAAATCCAACAATCCAACAATCCAATCGAAAAACACCTCTTTATGTTGCATCAGCAAAATAAGTGTTTCTTTTTCAGCATTCTTTTTCCTGGAGGTGGTGTAAGTCTGGTGTCATCAGGCTATGCTAAAGCAGCCGGCATCTTCTACAAGCTTGCTGTTGAGGTCAGTACAGTAGGATCACGGCTCAGGATCTCTTCTTTCCACTGCTATCCTCTAGCTCTATTACAGAAAAAGGACTGACGTTTAAAAACAGACAGACCCAGACATCTTATTGGGTTATTTGTGTCATTCATTTCATGAAAATGTTATTGCAACCCCATTATTAATGTGTTTACTCACTCTTTTGTTCTCTCTATGTGTATATCCCAGAGTAGAGTGACCACTTTTTTGCATGACCATTTCTCCTCACACAGTTGACCAGTAAAGCTAAAGTTAAGTGTGTCATCATGATAACAATGCAACAGACACAGTCACAAACAGAGATTAACAGGATCCAATCAGTTTGAAGTGGCCCCTAGAGGGAAAATATTCAAACAATTTGACTATTGAACTATTTTATAGGTTCAATAAGTGAAGTGAGTAAACGGGACCAAGATTTTTAGGTTAAACAGTTCTTTAGATATTGACATGTGTCCGTTGCTGCACCTCCCTTTGGCCGATGTATTAGCTCAATGTATTAGCTCAATGAGCCAGTGAAAGAGTCTGTGAAGTTACATGAGGATCAGCCATTTACACTGACATACTGTATATCGGGTGCAGACCATTTGTCTTTTTGTCCACCCTCCCTCCCTTCCTTCTGTCCTTCCTCCTCCAGTCCTATGACATTTGAGTGTTTTTAGCTTTATGCAGTATTCACCAGTTGACTCAGCCCTGGGATAAACCAATTGTGCCTTATTTAAATGCCACAGCCAAAACATCCATCAACACAGGTTGTTTCCACCAACGTTATAATGTGTTGAGAATCTTGAAGGCGCATTTTCACATTGAATCCACACCACAAAGAACTGGATATTTGTAAATAAGACTATTTAGACAAAAATGCATAAACACAGTATTTAAAAAGAATCTGTTTTATAAGTTCTGTTTCTGCTCTTCAATACAGGCAGCTTCACAGGGTGACTACTTCCCAGTGTGGGGTACATGTCTGGGATTCGAGCAGCTGTTGATTTTGACCTGTGGGGAAAATCTTCTCTCTCAAACGAACACTACTGGAGTTTCCTTGCCACTTGAATTTACAAAGGGTGAGCACAGAGTACATTTAAAACAAATGTCTGGTAAATAAACAAAATGAATGAAAAAATATGTCAATTATGGAAATAGTAATGACAATGTATCAAGCCTAAAAGTCTACTGAATGACTAAATATGTCTTAACATATCTATTAACATTAACATTAACTGTCAGGAAATAATTCTGTTGTCTTGATGACTATTCATATTTCTAACTATAATATCAAATGATCTGTTCAGATGCAGTGGAAAGCAGACTGTTCAAAGATTTCCCTCCAGATTTGATGAAAGCTCTGGAGTCTGAAAACATCACAGAGAATTCCCATACATGGAGTATCTCTGTGGAGGTGAGAGGAGAGGCAGCATAACCAGACCACCGCAGAGTAGTGTATTTAAGCAAGAAGCCCTGAGAGGCCGTAGATTACACTGATTTTAGAACAGCTAAGGGGGGTTGTTAGGCATGACGTGCTAGTGGAGTGCCTTACCTGTTTATCAATATAAACTACGGACTTGAGTGGCTTATTGCTCTTCTAAAATGGTTACTACATATACTGGCAAGATTTCGTAAAAGAAAGGCGCAACATCAAGAAATGTAACAATTTATTCATAGATAATCATTATTCTGCCAAGAAATATATTTCCTCAATCTGAAAGGTTGCCAAGCAATGTCGAGACACAGCTACTCTCTGTTCTATGAAGTTGTGGTAGCGCAGTAATAGATGAAATGCGGTCAATGTGTATGTTTGTGCTGGATTTTGCAACGGCATAGAACATGACTCAGCCAATCATAATCAAGGACCAGAACTATCATTTTTAGAGGTGGCTTTAACTCATTTGAAGCAAAAAGTATCTTGATCTGACTTTACTTATCTTGCAGACTTTCATGAAGAATGAAGCATTGAAAAAGTTCTACAAAATCCTGAGCACGAATACTGATGGGAATACCGAGTTTGTTTCAACCATGGAGGGTGAGGAAAAAGGAAAAAGATAGAGAATAACTGTTTCTCAATGTCAGGGTAGGATCCTTACCAGGGTCATTTTAAGGACAATACTGTAGAATCCCACTGAATGACTGTTCATGTCAAGAATCCTTCAATTCTACGAAGGACCAAGTCCTTTGTTTTACAGGTTTTTGAAGATGCCTGTGTGTATCCTCAGCATTCTTAGAACACCCACCATATGCATACATTTACAGGCAATTTAAAATGTGTGCTAAGGCAGTTGACTTAATATTTACATGTAAACATTGTCAGTTTTATTGTAAATGTATAGTCACTGGTTAAAGTAAGGACTTTCACATCTTGTGAATTCTTACACCAAAATAGTGTGAATGGGCACATATAGCAGGCCATTAAAGCCTGTTCCCACTGGGATTGATATCAATTACTAACTTAATTGATATGAACTTATTGACACGGCAGAATGAAGGTGGTGCATGCATTGCTTCTGAACAAGTAGTGCTGGAGTGAGAGGCAGGATCTTCACATATGTAGCTCTTGCACTTTGGCACACTGGCTATAGTCTGTTTCAGTCAGTGTGTGTTTGCCAAATGCCAAAAGTCTTATCTTGTTTCTGAAGAGGGGATGGGATACACTTGACTGATTGATTTATTGATTTGATTGACAAATTGATAATGTGTCTATGTACTGTCTCTCTGAACAGCTTACCATTACCCTGTGTATGGAACCCAGTGGCACCCAGAGAAGAATGCCTTTGAATGGGCCAGACCATATTACCCTCACACACCCTCCGCCATTAAGAATACCTTTTACATGGCCAACTTCATTGTCAATGAAGGTACTGTGCTGACTCTACTAACAATACCTCATGTCTCTAATGACTTGAATATCTGTAGGCCATTACTGTAAGTAACTGTTTAACAGTTTTACATGTTATCTCTGTTTCTCACCCTCACAGCAAAGAAGAATTTTCACTCCTTTGCCAGCAAGGATGAGGAGCAGAAGCATCTGATCTACAACTATAATCCAGTGTTCACTGGAGCCACCTCTGCCTTCCAGCAGATCTACTTATTTGAGTAGACGCCTCTGCCCTGTGTCTTATGTCACTGATGTGTCCACACGTCTCTGACCTCTCAGGTTTTCCACTCTTCTGCAATCATGTTCCTATGCCGCTTACAGACAGATGTTGGGTTCGGGAAGCTGATTTCTTCCTGTTGAAACTTTACCTCACTACTGTCACATTTGTGTTTGCACTATGATGTTCATGCCTTGACAAATATTGTGGGTTTTGAATTATTTGAATGGATCAACTTAATGGTGTGTGGATCAGATATGACCATTTTGAATCATTTTAAGTCAATGTTGATTATTGATGCTAAAATAGAACAACATTACAATGATTAATTAAATGAAAGTAAAAGAGGTAGAATTTTCTCTGTGCCAACTCTATTGTGAGAGCAGCATTTGTTGCATGGGTCATCATGTATATGAGCTCAGGCTGATTTGTCTAAGTCTGAGCTGGCTGAGCTTAAAGAATGCTGGAAAAGAGCAGCAGTTAAAATGGCCATTATTAGATGGTAAGACCACCGGTGGAACCAACAAAACCAACTAGAATATGTCTGCATATATGCAAGGTGAAATCTAAAACACAAAAGCTGGTCAAGCTGTTTTTTTTTCTGAAGGGCAATTACTTTAGATGAGAAGAGCCTAAAGTGTTTGGTCCTGTGGACTTTTGGGGAGGAGGGCTTCTTCATATCTTCACAAAATATAAATTGTATTTTTAAAGTTATAAATAAATCTCCAAATGTCATAAAGTAGACTAATTATTTCCTAACATGCTTACATTGCACTTGCTCTTTGTGTGTAGGCCTATCCATCATGTCAAGTGAAAGGAAATTAAAATAAAGTCATGAGCTACTGATACTTGAAGGGGTTAAGCATCATCATTTATGGAACAAACAAACGGGCTCATTTGCATCTATGACTCACCAATGTTCTATGTTTTCTAATGTTCTAATGTTCAAAGTTTTCTTAAAAATGTTAACCGGGAAGGAATACATGTCTCTGGAGGAAGGCCATCTAGACTGCATATTCTCACTTGCACTCTGTCAGTAACAGTTTGATATTTGAAATGTTTGATCAGTTTGTCTACTATCAACCATCATAAAATAAACTAGGCTACTCTTGCTCATCCTGACGTTAGTTATTATGTTTAGGCCTTATAACCAGCTCAAGTAACCACTGCTTATCAACTAGTATTCTCTAAGACAAAATGAGACACCTACACCACATTTAAATTCTAAAACATTTATTTCAGTTAAGTTCTAAAACATTTATTTCAGTTAATTAGTTACCTTGTTGCAGAAATCCCCCAGTAAAGGTATCCCTGTATACTGTGTAATCAATACAATCAATAACCAATTACATTACATACTAAGTGAAAAATGCATGTTGGTTTGATAATTGATTTCATTTGATATCATGACCTATAAACTTGTTCATCCATGGCTTCATAAAATCATATAATCAAAATATCAACATCCAGCTTTAGAATATTAAGTTATTGGGCCAAGCAGTGTGAAATAACAAAATAATAAACAATAATAATAAAAGTAGAATTGCATAAACGCCAAAGCCGAGACCTCCCTCATAGCAAGAAGCTGGTCTGAGGGCAGATATGGCGTTCTGCTCATCGTCCAGTTTTAACAATTTTGAAAACAATCAAGATCTTAACATTCTGGAAAGTTCAGTTATGAGGGTCGACAGTGGATCAGACGTGGTGGTCCGATATCAGGAAGCTCTCTGGGTTTTTTGCTCACAATTTGGTCCCCTTTTGAGAATATATCCTAGGCACACTTCGATTCGATTGTTTCTAATGCAACCCTGCATTCCACTGTTGAACCCTTGCCTTGTAGATTATGATTCAGTTTTATTTTTTGTCAGAGCTGCTCAGTAAACTACATTGTTTAGGAGTGGCTCCCGGAACTTCAGCACCACTACATGCGGGCAGCGGGAGGCATATGTTTGCCTCTGAGTCCCCAACCCTTGCCCCGATGGATGCCAAGCCCAATCAAATCATGGCCCCCCTTACTCTCTTGGAGCCCTGTCAAAATGAGCTGGAGAATGTGCTCATCAGGGAAGATTTCTCAGAGGGGTTTCAAAGGTGCACTAATACATCCAGCTATTCTCACTGGGATGTCAATACGTATCTGAGTAGTGGATACTCTACTGTTCTGAGTGCTCTCTTCCCAACATTTCACAAAGCAATATTTTCTTCTCGCAACAATGTCATAAAGCATATTTCTCTTCTCACAGGTCAGGTCTTATGCAATATGCACCTATTTCACAAGCAACCATTCTTTTTGTAATACTATTTCACAAAAAAACACTTCTCTTTGCAGCGGTTTCTCAAAAAAACCCACTTCTCTTTGCAATGCTATTTCTCAAAGAGGGTTTGTGTGTGCGACTGTGCGTGCATACATAAGTGCGTGCGTGCGTGTGTGTTTCACTCCTCTGTTCCTTCGATATCCAGGAGCATCAGTGAGCTCTTTTATGTTTGACCATTTACACTTACAGAGTTGGTAAGTAAAACTATCTTCTATTAGTGATAACCTGAGACACAGACACCTAGAACACAGAGTGAAGGAACACTGTCACAGAAGCCCTCTTTTCCACTGATCCAGTTGAGTTTCACTCAGTTTCTGAGAAGGGTCTCTAGCTATATGTGGAACCTGTATAAAACAAGTATGTCTCGCTTTTGCCTTAATTACCCTCTCACAGGGAAAGCCATTGCCTCTGAGCAGCCTCTAACCAGAGTCATGAGGGTGCTCTCTCTTGCCTGCCTGCTCATTGCACTCTGTGGAATACATGCAGCTGTTTCACGGAGTGACAAGAGAAGAAATGACAAGCCAATCATTGGTGAGTAATTTTTTTTCAATTTATTTGTGATTATTGCATGTGTCCTCATACCTCTTAATTATATTTTGATGTATTGTACTAGCCTGGCTAACGCCTCCCACTTCTCAAATGAGACGTGGTCTGGCAGCAGGGGGTCAGGATTTGACCGATTAGCAAAGCACTTCCTCATCGCCATTTTCCAGAAATACATCATGTCCGGTGCCGTTTTACCTGCGTTTTAGTCATGCTGATTGGTGGCTGTTCCACTCTCAGCTCATGCACGAGCTTAGTGTGGGCACGAGCTCTCCTTCTGTACCTTACGTCAATCGGTAACCTGGCACTTAATTGGCTAAGTAAAACGGCACCGGAAACAAGCCCCTTGAAACGCCATGTTGAAGCCTGAAAAAATCGTTCAATTTTGGCACATTTCACTAGCCTAGCATTCCCATTGAAATGAATGGGGGCGGGACTTGTTCACTTTCTCCAGTTCTTATAATACCTCCATGGTCTGGCAACCAGACGTTCATTTTCTCGTATTTGAAAAAATGCCCAGATCCGTTCATTGGGCGCCACGGATGTCAATCAAATGTGTCTCTGCATAGCTCATCACGGTCTTGCTTTCTCCCCTGTTCTGTGATTGGCCCCCAACATCAGGCGAAAATGGGGGCGTTAGTTTCCAGACTGCCTTAGCAGCGTGAAAGAAATCACCGCGCAAGGCAGTATGGGAAACCCAGGCTAGTATTGTACAGTATATGTGGTCATATTTTGAGTTACTTGTTAGTTCAAAGTACAGACAAAGAGAAGCGCAACACTGCACATGTATTTGTTATTCATATAATAAGTAGGCTAGAAATTGAAAGGGATTTGAAACAAAACGATAAACTAACAATAAACCTATGAAATAATAAGATATATATTGTACTGTACAATTTGGTGTTGCCATGTATGCTGTATAGTGTGCTAGTTATTTATTCGTTTCTATTGTTTTTTTCCTTAGGTATCTTGGCACAAGAGTTAAAATATCCTAAGCCAAAGCGTAATTCCTACATCGCTGCATCTTACGTCAAAACTCTGGAGGCTGCAGGGGCTCGCGTCGTGCCTGTGATGTAAGACCAACCTCATATATTAGTCATGTGATCAGTATCAATCATTTTATTGTATTTTGTGTAGTTGACTGTTGTGTGTATGCATGTGTATAGCAGGAATGGAAATGAGCAACCGCCACCCACCCACGTAGCTCTGTAGCTTAAACCTAAAAGTGCTACATTTTACAGCAATGGAATCACATCGTTTTAGCACTTTTATTCATTCGGCAGACACATTTGTCCAAAACAATTGTTTCAAAGCTTCAATTAACTCCGGGATCTCCTAATATGGGCAAAGATGGCAGCTTTGGATCCTTTTTGTAGGCGAACTTCAGAGGTCTATTGAGGAATCTAGTTTGCCTTATTTCCTGCTTCAGCTCCAGACTGCAGGCATATAGGTAGACCAAGTTGGATAGTTGGGTTATAGGATGCTCCAGAACTCACACAAACAGAGTGTGTATTAAAGGAGCCGAGCAGACGCTATGGCCTGTGAATGCTGTTCTGTTGACCTTAGTTTTGTTGCTACTGTGCATGGAGGACAGGCCAATGAGTTCTGTCCAACATAGGTGGTAGGTTTCGAAAAAATGATACAAAAATTGGTAGCACAATAAAAGCAATAACCATGATCATTTTGCTTACTATAATCATGATATCAAATTTCTTCATACTGTTACATCTTTAGTGGCTGATACATTTTGGAATCCACCAGCCACAGTAGCAGGTATACAAAATATTCCATTCCTGATGTGTGTGTGTGTGTGTGTGTGTGTGTTTGTGTGTGTTTTTTACAGGATTAATCGACCTGAGGAAGAATACCATCAGTTGTTCCACTCTATCAATGGGTAGGTTGCTGAAATTACCAGTGAATATAATGTACTGTATATGAAATGATGCAACTCAACATTTATTTTTTACAGTATTCTTTTCCCGGGCGGGGCTGCAAACCTTCTGACATCAGGATATGCTAAAGCAGCTCACATCTTCTATAAACTTGCTTTGAAGGTATGCAAAATCTTGCTTACCATTGGCATTAAGAAAAATTACCTTGAAAAAATGAGAGGAAGTTGTGGTTCCAGTAAGGAAAATGGAAAATCCTTGCCATGACTTAAGCTTTTTGGAGCATTTGGGCACTTACAAGGGGATTGCCCCTGTTGTTATTCATTACATTATTTCCCCCATATTAGATACATCACCTAATACTAGATGACTATCATGGCTGTAAAGTGTCACATACTGTACACCTTTTCATATATATGAAGCCTGAAAGCATTGTCCAACAGCTTGTCCATTGTTATGAAGTACAGAGAATAAGAAGTTTTAGTAAGTTTTAGTAACTCTCCTCTGTGTATGTGTGTTTGATTGTTGATCTACAGTATGAGTGTGGGTTTGTTGATGTGTGTTTATCTGTCTATTTCTCTCTGTATCAGGCCAACTGCCAAGGTGATTACTTTCCAATTTGGGGTACTTGTCTGGGATTTGAACAGCTGTTGGTCATTACAAGTGGTGAAAAACTGCTTTGTCGAACGAACACCAGAGGAGTGTCCCTGCCATTGGAATTTACACAGGGTCAGTGTAGATTAAATATTTAGGACAGCCTATACTGTTGAAAAGGTATGTCACGTGTGCATTTATAGTAAACTGATGGTTTATCACAGTGAATATCCCAATTTTGTTAAAAAAAAAAAAATCAAGTTCCTTTTAAGCTCTTGAAACTGCTGCAGTTACTCCTTGTTTAAGTGTAACTGCACCCTAAAATATGTTTTTTGAGCTGTTGATTGATTGAAATTACTCATAAGTGGTGAACTACACTATTACCAGGGTTAATATTGACAAAAATCGTGTTTCCCGAGAAAAGTAACATTTCGTATGATTTTGTATTGGAGATATAGCTCTCAGCGCCCTCTACAGGTTGAAACATGCCATGGCATTTTGGTCCAAAATGATATTGGAATGCTGACGTAGTCCTGCACTTCTCTGGAGAGTCTATACGTCACCAGGACCTTTTTCAGAAATGTGAAGTGGGTGGAGTTATGGGGTGCAGTGTTTGTGAGTGTGTAATGGGACACACGAAGCAGAAGTCACTGTTTCAAATCAGCACGGGATTTAATGGCGTCCTGCACATATGAGTACATCAACTGAAGTGCCCAACTAATGGTTACGCGAGCCACCAACAGGTGGCGCAATTACATTCCATAACATCTCCCCTTTTTTAAATAAAAGTTTCTTTTAAACTTTACTTGTACTTAAGTAAACATTTCAACATTACAGAATGGAACTCCTGTATTAAACATAACCTAAATGTTCCCCATTCCACTGATGGGCTACTATGCCTGGCCATCAAGGCAACCATTAACATGTCACTAGTAAATACATTTTGTTTGTGACTTTTTTTTTTTTTTTTAATGTCTGTGTGTGTGTTTAATGTCACAAATTGAGTCTCTGTGGCGGCCTGATGAGTCTGCCACTCTTTGTGTGGCCCACAGGCTGCTCAGGCGCCCGTGCTGGGCTGAGACTTGCATGGCCCATAGCCTCAGTAGCGGGCTGACGATCTGCTGACAGGTTTTCCGGCATGCCGATAGGTTCCACCCTGTCCTCCAGAGTAGGTGTGCTGCTTTCTGCGGGTGAGTCAGCGGCGGCGGCATGTTCTGGCTGCACACTGATCTCAAGAGGGGTGAGCTCCGCTGGCCGCAAGTCAACCCGGTTGCGGCGATATGTGGATCCGTCCACTTCCACAATGTATGAACGTGGTGCCACCTGCTGCAGACATGTGCCACGCCGCCATATCCCAGTCCTGTCGCCTGGAAGGGGCTTCATCCTGACCCCCTGTCCTATCTGCAACTCAGGCAGGTCCCTTGCAGTTCTGTCATAGTCGTGTTTAGCCACTTGTCTTTTGCGCTGTATTTTCTCAGGTACGCCAGCCATAACGAATGGCTCAAGGAGTGAGTCAGACACTGGCAGAGGTGTCTTAAGTCGGCGTGCCCTGAGCCGCTGCGCTGGACTGCTATCCATGCCTACAGTAGGCGTGTTTCTCCAAAGCAGGATTGCTCTCCACGGGTCATCACCTGCTCGTTTAGCACGCTTACAGATGTTTTTTGCAATCTTCACTGCCGATTCGGCCTTGCCGTTCGCCTTTGGGTGACGCGGGGAAGAAGTAACGTGCTCAAAACCCCAGTCTCGGGCAAACTGACGGAAAAGGCCACTATCAAACTGTGAGCCACAGTCTGTGATTACGCGATCAGGTTGTCCATACCTGGCAAATTGGGCCTTGCATCTTCTGATGGTAGTTTCAGCAGACAGGTCAGGAAGGTGTTCTATTTCCCAGAAGTCTGAGAAGTGGTCCACGATGAGTAAGAAATCTTTCCCTGCGAAGTTAAACAGATCCATGCTTACAATCTGCCAGGGGCGCTTTGGGAGGGGATGTGACATCATTGTCTCTTTTTGCTGGTCATGTGCGTACTCATTGCATATGGCACACTGGCCTACAAGGTCCTTGATCTCCCCTTGCATGTTAGGCCAGAAGAGTGTTTGGCGCGCTTGTCTGTAACAGGCCTCTGCTCCTATGTGGCTCCAGTGAATACGTCTCAGCATTTCAGGACGAAGCTGCTTAGGGATGATGACCCGGTCACTTTTGAAGAGGACCCCATTCTGCACACTTACTTCGTCCCTGAAGGCCCAGTATTCTCTGATGGCAATTGGAGTCTGTCCTCTCTGGTCTGGCCAGCCCCCCAATACAACTGACATGAGGGCCTGAAGTTGTTCGTCAGTCTCTGTATACTGTTTGATCTGGGCCAAGCGCTGACTGGTGACATCGAGGTAATCAGCTTGATTCACCTGTTCAGCTTCCAACTGCTCCTGCTGTCCTATCAGGCATACAGAATGCCGTATGTAGGGCAGGTCTGAACTATGTGGGGGTGTTGTGGCTCTGCTCAGCGTGTCACTGAGATACATCTCCGGACCTGGTTTGTACACCACACTCAGGCAGTAGCCCTGAAGGGTTAGCAGCATACTTTGAAGTCGCTTTGGGGCACTGAGGAGCGGCTTGTTAAAGATGGCAATGAGCGGTTTGTGGTCAGTTTCTGCTATCACATCACATCTTCCATAGAGGTAGTAATGAAAACGCTGACAGGCAAAGACTATGCTAAGGCACTCCTTTTCGATCTGTGCATAATTGTGCTCTGCTGGTGTTAGCGCCCGGGAAGCGAATGCCACCGGCTGTCCATCTTGCAAGAGACAGCATCCTAAACCATTTTGGCTTGCATCACTTTGCACTGTGACTGGCTTGCTGACATCATAATATTTCAGGACTGGTGCTGCTGACACTAAGCGCTTGATTTCTGCGACTGCGGCATCATATTTTGGAAGCCAGTGCCATGGTACTTCCTTGTCTAGAAGCCTGCGCAAAGGTTCACACACCTCAGACAGCTGCGGCATGAACTTGGAAAGGTACGTGATGAACCCTATGAATCTCTGGACACCTTTGGCATCCACTGGCACTGGCATGGCCTGAACTGCCCTGACCTTCTCAGGGTCTGGTCTGAGGCCCTCTGCTGACAGCACATGTCCATGGAAACCAGGGCTCGACATTAACGGTAGCCCAGTAGCCCCGGGCAACCAAATTATGACAAGTGGCAACCAATTCCTCACTCCTGGTTGCCCCTGTGGCAACCACAACATTGTCCCTTTTTTCCTGTAGTTTGATTATTATTTTCATTTTTTGTTATAATTATCAGTACATATATTTCAGCATTTCACACATGTGGTGGGCTGGGCAACGTAAACTTAATTTCCTAAAACTCGGGATGGCCCGGCAAATGAACGCAGGTAATAGTAGCCTAAACAAAATGAACGTTTTTCAAGTAGCCTAGGCATGAGGATTATAGTGTTGCACGGTTCACCGATACAAAACTAAAAATGTCACAATGCCTAATGTTAGCCTACTTTACGATACTTTTAAAAATGACCGTGTTCTTCTGAAAAAGCCTAACATGCGTGTGCGCAAGGCACCCTCTCCCCTAGAAGCTAGCCTGTGCGTCTTTTCCCCCTCTCACACACACGCGCAGCAGTGCCAGCGAAACATGGCTGCTAGTTTCAGTGATGCTATTGTAACACATAATAATAGGCTAATATCAAGTTGATTTGCTCTCTTGCATCTCTCAAATTTGTGTTGCTAACCTGTCTAGGCTATGGGATTTAGTCAATTTAGGCCTACTTTTGGGTTCATTTAGAAGGCTACGCAACCTTGGCAAACTTTTACATCTGGAGAGAGCTCCTGCCATGCCGCTAGCTCAGGTCATGTATGTCCTTCGTGTAGTGGTCACTAAAATTAACATTAGAAGATACTTATCTCTTCTATGATCCCAAAAAGATTGTCTTCGACTTGTTTCATTTTCGAACATTTATTTAATCGAATGTTATAAGAAAACAATGAATTGCACCTCTGATTGCATCCGTATGCGTTATGCGCAACTATTATTATTCACTAGTGTAGACCGTGTTGGCTAATTACTCTCACCACGTATTTCTTAAAGTGGCAGGCACTCAATTACACCTACTGTACACACAAGCAATGTGCACTCAATTAGCCCTAAACACCACATTAAACATATTGTAGATACAGACAGTATGTATCCAAGGCATCAAAGATATGCCTTATTTTAGTGCACATAGAAAACTGAAATAACAGGCCTTTAATAATGGGGCAACCATTTTTTGGTATTTGGCAACCAAAACCTCATGCCTGGTTGCCCAGTTGGCAACCACTTTTAAAAGCTAATGTTGAGCCCTGATGGAAACGCACCTCCTTCACCTTAAATTGCAGCTTCTTCAAGCTGAGCCTGAGACGCACTTCTCTGCAGCGCTCCACAAGTGCAAGTAGCTTGGTGTCATGGTCCCTGACAGCCTCAAGATGTCGTCTGCAATCGGCTCCACTCCACTCAGGCCAGCGAGGAGCTCATGCTGTTTCCTTTGATAGACTTCCGGAGCCACTGAAACTCCGAAAGGAAGCTTGAGCCAGCGTTTGCGTCCCCATGGTGTCCAGAATGTTGTTAACAAGCTGCTTTCGTTGTCAAGCTTACATTGCAAGAAAGCCTCACGAGCGTCCACTAGCGAGAATATGCGGGCTTTGGGCAGCTTATAGAGGACGTCGTCTAGCGTAGGCATGATGTAGTGTGATCTCTTGAGTGCTTTATTCAATGGTTTTGGATCAATGCAAATTCGAATTTTATCAGGCTTCTTAATGATTACCATATTACTAATCCAATCTGTGGGCTCTGACACAGAGGTTAAGTGACCCTCGCGCTCATGTCTATCCAGTTCTGCTTTTACAGCTGTTTTGAGGGCTATTGGGACATTGCGTGGTGGGCACTGAACTGGTGTGACTGACTCATTTAAGTCAAAGTGGACTTCACCAGGTAATGACTCAATGGGTGAGGTGAAGACATCTTCATACCTGCTGGTGAGCTGCTGCCTCGTGAGAGATCCTGGAACAATGCATTCCACCTTATGGAGCTCCTCAGGTATGGTGAAGTGCATCAGACCCAGGTGTTCACATGTTGAGCCTGACAGCAATGGATACTGGTTTGTCTCCACAATCTCAAATTCTAATGGGTAAGTCTGTCCTTTTATTGAGCAACAGGTTCTGAACAGTCCTAGTGAATTCATGGCCTCACCTGAGTAAAGCTTCAGCCTAGTGTGGCTAGGTGCTAGTCTCCCTTTCGGAGCCACTCTCATCTTCTCTTTGAGGCTCATGACATTACAAGTAGCTCCAGAGTCCAACTGGCATTTCAGTCTAACACTGTTCATTCTCAGATTCACAAACCACTTCTTTCCTTGCTGCGTATTTGTTGTAGCAGCTGCAGTCATATACAGAAACGCTTCTTCCTCACTGTTCTGCAAAGTGTCTGCAGTGTCCACTACATTTAAGCGAGGCTGTCCAGACTGTCTTTTTAGACACACACTAGCAAAATGGTTAAGTGTTCCACAATGGCGACAGGCCTTTCCAAATGCAGGACATGCGTCTCTCCCGGCCTTATGCTGGTGACCACAATATTTGCAGCTCGATCCTGTGTCTTTAGCCCTTGGCTTGGTGAACGTGTGCGAGTTGCGCACAGGCTGCCTGGTGTCTGTAGCATTGATTGTGTCCTCAGGTTTCTGGACTAATGCTCTCATACGTGCGTCTGTAAGCTCAGCAGCCCGGCACATATCAATAGCTGAAACAAGGGTAAGGTTTTTCTCTCTCAAAAGCCTGCGGCGCGTGCCTTCATTTGCTATGCCAAGGACTAGCCTGTCCCTTAAGTTCCTCCTTTAATGGACCATAGTTGCAGGTAGCAGCCTTTTCTCTCAGCCTAGTCACATATGCATCTATCAGTTCTCCCTCCTCTTGTTTTAGACTTCCAAAAACAAAACGCTCAAATATAACATTTTTTGCAGGTTTAAAATACTCTTCCAGAGCTTTCAGAATTGCTGCAACATCTTTCTCTTCGTCCTCATTTAAATGCAAGTTGTGTTTATAGATATGTCTACATTCACTGCCCATTACCCTTCTCAGTGTCGCTGCTTTTACTTCCGCTGTTTTTTCACCGAGTTCAGATGCCAACATGTAGTCTTGAAAATCTTCCTTGAACGTGTCCCAGTTAGCAGCAACGTCTCCGGAGAGCTTCATCTCAGCTGGAGGTGGAATCGCGTTCAGATTAGCAGCCATTTTAACTCCGTTTATCTGTTAACTTCGAACTAGAAAAAACTTGCGTCGAGTTAGGTTATCTCACTGACTTTCCCAAGCTTCTGACACCATGTTTGTGAGTGTGTAATGGGACACACGAAGCAGAAGTCACTGTTTCAAATCAGCACGGGATTTAATGGCGTCCTGCACATATGAGTACATCAACTGAAGTGCCCAACTAATGGTTACGCGAGCCACCAACAGGTGGCGCAATTACATTCCATAACATGCAGTAACTTCACCCCATAACTCCACCCACTTCATATTTCTGAAAAAGGCTTTCAAAATGGGCGAGACATTCTGAAATTTGGAAGGGCGTGCAGCACTGCTGCAGCCAATCAACCATTTCGTGTCAATCTGGGAATGAGTGCTGCAGACATGGCTTCTCTCATGTTACATGTGGAGCCCTCAGGGCTTAGTTCCCTATACTGCTTGGGCAGATTCCTTTCAGTCCCACCCCTGACCTTTGCCCTTTGACTCCATGACCTAGAGTACCTAATGAAGGGGTCTGAATGCACTGTGGACACCAACATATGCTTAAGACAGCAGTAAGGTTTATCTCCCATTGGCTCTCATCATCCCCATACCTCTCCAAGTAACCTGTCCAGTCCCAAATTAAGTTCAAAATTCTGCTTCTCACCTTCAAAGCCCTGGCTCCCCGTACCTCAGTGACCTCCTGACCATGTTTCATTAATCCCACTCTCTTAGGTCCTCAAGTAGCAACCTACTTGCTGTGTCCCAAAGTAGACCCTCTACCTAGCAGGTTCTTCAGTGCATGCACCCCAACTCCCCAACTCTCTCCTCCTCAGTCTGTGCATAACCACCCTTCTTTCTCTGAATCCTTATCCACGATATTCCGTAGCCAACAATGGGGGTCGCCATGACACCGAAAATGGTTATCTATTTCCGGCGAAGCTGCGTTGTATCTATTTTAACGTGACGGTTGACAGTGCTTAACTTAAAGTAAAGTTTTCTATTTTACATTGATTATATGATGTAGTATATCCATGCTGAGGGCAGAATTGTCAACATTTCGAAAGAAATCTAAGTTGAAGCATATTCTAGTTAGCTACCGAGAATGCACATGTAAACAGAATGAACAGAAGTTAAAAACAGTATCGGAACGATACATATTTCCGGGTTAAGGAATAAGGTGGATACAGCCTGATCTCACCAAAACGTTGCCTTATCTGATTGATTATCCTGATCCTTATCCTGTTTTTTTCATAGTCATTTCTCTGCCTCCTCTACTGTTTCATGTTCTTGTTTTTTTTTATATTTTTTTTATGTGCAATAAGCAATGTTCGTTTTGTGAAACATGCTAAATAATTGTAACTTATTATGGACTGTATTAGTCTATTAGTTTTTCATAGTATCTATGTCCTTATTTACCACACAGATGCCACTAAAAGCAAACTCTTTAAAGATTTCCCACCAGATATGATGACAGCTCTGGCAACTGAGAACATCACAGTGAATTTTCATAAATGGAGTATCTCCATGGAGGTGTGAGAAACAGTATATCAGTACATTACATAACATTTCATTACATTTCACAGTGATTTATCTTCTGTTTGATCCTCTGATTTCTCTCTTAAAGAATTTCACCAAGAACGAGAAGCTGAGAAACTTTTACAAAGTCTTAAGCACCAATACAGATGGGAACATAGAGTTCATTTCAACAATGGAGGGTAAGGATAAGTGGTGTGTGTGTGTGTGTGTGTGTGTGTGTGTGTGTGTGTGTGAGAGAGAGAGAGAGAGAGAGAGAGAGATTCTGAGAGAAATAAATAGTTAGAAAGAGATGAAGGGGACAAAGCTTATTACAGTGCATGAAAATGCGCTTAATGCAGCTTCAACCGTTTAACGTAGAAACTTCATTCAAACTTTGTTACGTAGGTCTTACTTATGACAGGTGTGCAATGTATTTTTCAACGTTGTAACTTTTATACTTTTTAAACTATTAAATAAAAACTTGTACAATTTCCCCATAGACTTACATTGCCCATCATGACATCACGGCAGCAATTAGAATCTTATGCCAGGTGGCCAGGCCCATAGATATATAAAGCTTTATTGATCTATAGCCTGGCCACCTGGCACCAACTGTCAGTTTCTTTGGCTTTAAGCATACAATCTCTCTCTGAAGACTATCCTGTTAAACTGTTTCCTCTGTCCACAACTGTTTCAAAATAAAAGTCCTCACTGCAATATTACACTATTAAATAATTTAACCATTGAAACTACTCAACTATTTACCTTTTCAATTAAGCGTTTATGACAGTTTCCATTAGCCTAGAAATCCAGACACCCTAGCGGGCAAAAATATTTTTGCCTAGCGGGATGGTCTAGGGTCGCACCATTGAGGCCAAGCCTGCGTTCGACTCCAGGCCAGCCTATCCAATAAGAAAGCTCTATCTGTATACGGAGTCCTTGAGCCCGCTTTAGCTCACCTTCGGCTTCCGATATTGACGCCAAGGGGCTGGACCATGCGTCCTCGTTCGACGAGTTGGGTGTGAGAATGTGTTGCACAACCATAGAGAAAAACGAAAGATGGATGAGGCTAACGAAGCGCGCTCGTTCGAATCGGCTTTGGAAGAGTTAGACTTGGGCTTTTCTTTGAAGGTTGAAGCAGAAAGAAGCACTAAAGTCATTCGTTCCAAAGAAGGATGTATTTGCCGTTTTGCCGAACGGCTACGATTGGTCACAAATGCTGGTCTATTAAGTGTAGAGGCAGTTTGAACTGTTCATCCCACCCACAGGCTTCAGCTCTGCGAATGGTCTGACCCCAGACTATACAACCAACATGATTATAGACCCCTTCACAGCGGTATAAATGTCCGGGTTAACGTGATGTCACTGGCGGCAGAAAAGTTAGGCGGCTATTGAAAAGCACTAGTAATGCGGCTAAAATTAGTCCGTTATTAACCTTTGCTGAAATGGCTAATGATATAAAACAGTATGTACATACACTCAGTGTACGGGATTGGGAGGATTATTTGAAAAAACTTTGAAAAAACGTACATTATCAGGTGGGACCATTCTGACAGATCCCTATTCTAAGTGAATGGAAAGAAGACATAGCAGGATTGCCCTCCGTTGAATGGCCAGATATTTATAATTACGTTATAGAAAAACCGAGCGTCTACAGTAAGGAGAAGTTGCGGGTGTATAGATCATTGGATATATACAGTATATATATATATGTCCCAAATGGTCATGTCTAAGATTTACAATACAATGACATATCGGATGAGTTTTGTGTTGTAGCTGATGGCAGTTGATGGTTGTTTTGCCTCCAGTGAACGTAGTGACGTAGGCTCAGCAACGGTCTATACTACAGTAACTTCTTTATTCCTGATAGTGGCCGCCTCACTAGCAAGTTAGCTAGTTAGCATGGTTAGCATAGTTAGCAAAGTTAGCATTTTTAGCATAACTGTTAGAAATCATCAACTAAGTTAGCTAATCAACCTGGTTAGCATAGTTAGCATTGTTAGCATATTTAGCACTTTTAGCATAACTGTTAATCATTAGCTAAGTTAGCTAATCAACCTGGTTAGCATTGTTAGCATTGTTAACATTTTTACCATAACTGCTAGAAATCATTAGCTAAGTAAACCAATCAACCTGGTTATCATTGTTAGCATAGTTCACATTTCAACATGCCTAGAAATCATTAGTTAAGTTAGAACTGGAATGTTTAGGCTAAGCTTTAAACTGTCTACCTTCACACTATCAACTCTCTTTAAACTATGCAACCACCATGTTTACCCTAGCTACACCTTAGTAACCATATCTACATGATCTATCTATACATTTTTGCATTTTCATGCACTGGTAATTCCTTGGAACTGCATTTCTAGTTTATGAGTGCTGTGCAATTTCTTTGTGTGTGTGTGTGTGTGTGTGTGTGTGTGTGTGTGTGTGTGTGTGTGTGTGTGTGTGTGTGTGTGTGTGTGTGTGTGTGTGTGTGTGTGTGAATAGCATACCATTTTCCTGTGTACGGAACCCAGTGGCACCCAGAGAAAAATGCATTCGAGTGGAGTCGGACATACTACCCTCACACACCATCTGCAATCAAAACCACTTTCTACATGACAGACTTCTTTGTCAATGAGGGTAGGTCATATATTTACTGTTAAGCTGTAGATGGTACAGAGTTGAACATTAAAGGCCCGCTCTGTAACTCTAATAATTTCTTCGTTTATGTCTCACGGTTGTTGTCGCATTTTTCTCTACAGAGCTCCCCCTACAGTTCAAGGGTGCACATTTCACGACTGTCTCTTTGGTCTTTTCGCTGGCTCTGCCATGATGACCTTCTAAATAATTACAGTTTTTTTCTGATTGGTTAGGCCCTTTTTTTGAAACTATTGGCTATTTTTGCAAAACTCTACACACAAATAGCAAAACCTTTCACCAAATTATCAAAACATTGTAGTTCTCTTGCAAAAGCGAACACAGCTTGATTAACTCTTCACACCTTTGTAAAAATGGTGTTTCTGCAACAATCAGTAAACACAAGCCATCATCTACTAAGCACACACTGTGTCAACTACACACTGATGGTATGAATACAAGACACATCTGGCTTTGAGGTCATACTTTTGTCATAGTTCTGTAAACATATAGGAATCCAAACTTCAAATTCACACTCATCAAAACAAATACAAAGTCAAAACACAAAATAGTAATTTCACTGAGACAAAAAAAAAAAATCTGTCTACATCATGACATCTCTCTGGGTACGGCCACAAAATTTCATCTACAGTACATTGCATGCAATGTCCTCCTGTCTAAGGCACCGGGCTCCTTGTCCTTGTCGTCCTCTCCCTCTCGCTCCTTCACCTGCACGTCCTCTTCCTAGGCCTCCTCTAATTCTCACTCTTCCTGCTCCTTCCATTGTACTCCACACAGATATCTTACCTGTGCCTTATTTACACTGCTTAGGCTGATTGCAAAGTGAACTAATGATCTAAAACAGTTTTCACATGTGAAAATGTGCCAGACAGTTGGCAAAATAGTGTTAATGATAGCCATACATGTGTATGATTTTGCTAGGAGTGTGTTGGAAATTTGGTAATTGAGTGTAAGCAGTGAGTTGTGTTTAAAGTTCCGCAAAAAGAGTGTTGTGCAGTGAATTGTGCCGACAGTTTTGCAGAGTGTGTGTTAAAAAATTGCAAACTGAGTTCAAAGCAGTGTTTATGCTTTTAGTTTTGCAAACTCAGTGAGTGGTTTTGCTACAGTATGTATTAATAGTTTTAGAAATTGTGCTACAAGAATCACGATTAGTGCTTTAGCATTCAGAAAAAACTGTAAGCTACTGTATCGCTGCTTGTTCTCATAACTCACCAGCATTGATAATCGGTGCTTGAGGGGGCATGTGTGTGTCCAGAGAATTTGAAGAATTTTGGGTTTCTCGCAGATCTTGCAAGGCTGGTTTTCGTCTCAACCAGTCATTAAACCATCACAATGATTTCTAAAATGTTGCATAGGGGGCCTTAAGAGAACTTATGTGGGAAACAAAGACACCACGAGATCATAAAGTTCTTGAAGAAGAGTAACCTGTTTGTTTCTCCTCACAGCAAAGAAAAACTTCCATTCCTTTGCCAATGAAGAGGATGCAATGAAACATCTGATCTACAACCATAAGCCAGTGTTCTCTGCTGCCTTTGGCTCCTCCTTCCAGCAAATGTATTACTTTGAGTAAACCATAATGTATCGGTTTTGTAAATGTATGTAGACCCCTTCAAATAAAGTGTTACCCAAAGTAGATGTGTGAGTTTTACAAATGTATTGTTGTGAGTAAATAAAAGTAAATATACGAGTTTGTTGTGGGCATGAAATGTTATGTGGACATGGTAAATTAAACAAAGGAGAGAATGCAGGAGAGAGAGAGAGAGAGAGAGAGAGAGTGTGTGTGTGTGTATGTGCTCTCACATGTGTTAAGTGTACCTTAACACAAAGAAGATGGTTATACTCCCCGTCTTATTGCTCACTCTGACTATGAACTTATTTGGTTGTCAATCAGAAAAAGCTGTTTTCATGGCAGTGTCAAATATTGTCTTAATTCATTGGGTTCATTGGAATATACAGTAAATATCTATGTAAACGAATCAGATAGCCAGTGGTCATTTCAAGGTAGATATTCACCTGAAAAGTCTTGATTCGACATTGTTCCTGGAGTTTGGGAGTTTATGGAAACATGTTTCATGGTCAGATTAAAAGCAAACAGCTTTTGGCCAGAAGTAAGGTGGGTTTAGCATTTTTTTAAAAAATGAATAGGCTACTGTTTCATTAATTGACACACCCCTGGGCACAATGTACAATTGTAGTGGAGCACATGATGAAATTTTTATCACTGAATTGCACTGGGTGTACATTAGAGCCCTAAATCCCTTTGTCTGTGCATGTAGCCTAGCAGTATCTGCTGCCATAAGGTAGAATGGTACAATTAACACCATGAACAAACTGGTAGATCATCAGAATTTTGAGGGGATATGTCTTGCATGTGTAAGGATCCTCCCATCTGTCCTCGTCAGCCATTAGTCTTGAATAGTCTGGGCTTATGTAGTGTTGTTGTTCCCGTGAGTTTGGTTCAAGTACAGATTCCTCGTTTGCCTTATCGTGTTTTGCCTTGCCCTGCATTTGGGTTCAACACTCCTTCCCTTAGTCTGGAATTAAGCTGGCCTGGTGGTCTAATGAAACTAAAGGATGAAAAACTCTGTCACAAAGTGTGTTGTAATCATTTGAGTCATATGCAAATGTACAATTGTATTGTATGTGTTCAGTTGTGTGAATTGTATCTTTACTATTATAAGGTTTACATTCTGAGTAGTTTTGAGATAGTTTTAGAATTCCATAAAGTTATACTGGTAAGCGGAACAAACCTGTTTAGTTTGGTGAGCCTGTACAGGCTTGTTACTGATGTCTGACAACTCTAAATTTGGCATGGACTTACAGAATGACACAGAGTGGAGGTAACATAATTAAATGCATCACATCATCCAGGATTTGTACAAATCTGGTTTTGAGAGAGTGTTAGTGGCATGCATGCATATTAGGGGTTTCAAACAAATAAAAGTGATAAACTTGTCAGACAGGTTGCTCTAGTGACACGCCTGGCAGGGATAAATACTCCCACTTTCCTAAACACTAAAGCGTTGCTACGGTGTAAACAGTATCTATGCTTAGGTTCTCTGTGACTGCTTTTAGATTTAGATGTCTCAAGTCACTTCTGTGCGGGAAGGGATGAATGACTGCCCTATAATTGGTCGGTACTTTTATCATCTATTCATTACTAGACATTTCAACAGGAGAAAAGTATGCAATGTCAGATGTAACGGAGGTTGAAGTACTGCATCTTGTATTGTGACTCTAACTGCTGTAACTTCAGACAACAAAGATCGCAGAGACATAACAGATGACAGATAAAAGTCTACTGTACCCATTCACACTGTTATTTCATCCATCACCTTGCTATGGTGTGCCTGTGATTTTGTGATGACCTTTTCTTTGAAGGGATTTTGGCTCAGGAGGCCTCCTCTGCAGAAATTGGAAAAAAGACCAAAATTCCAGCATCTTACGTCAAGTTCTTGGAGTGTGGTGGAGCTCGTGTAGCGCCCATCATGTGAGAATATGTGAACAAGCCCAGTTGTGCTGACAAAATTTAATGCATTTATCTGTGCTTGGCTTAATGACACCAATTTTTATTGGGTTATTTGCTTTGTCGTAACAGGATAAATCAGCCAGAGGTTGAATACCAAAGAATTTTTAACTCCATAAATGGGTAGGTAAATCTTTCTGGCAAGTCTTCATCGTGAAGAGTCATAGTTTTTATGTGCAATTTTTATCATCGCAGGATTTTATTCCCTGGTGGAAGGGTTAGCATTTTGAACTCTGCTTATGCCAAAGCGGCGGCAATTTTCTATAAACTATCTATAGAGGTGAGTTGGATGAAAAAGCCTAATTACACTTCATTCATATTTTCAACATCATTTTTCACAGCTCACATGTTTGTGTGTGCATGTGTGTGTTCGTGTGTGTGCGCGCGCGCGTGTGTGTGTGTGTGTGTGTGTTCTCTGTGACTTGTCAGGCCAACTCCAGAGGAGATTATTTCCCAGTGTGGGGTACATGTCTGGGGATGCAGATGCTAACACAGTTTACTGGTGGGGAATATCTGCTCTCCCAAACAGACAGTCGTGGCTATGCACTGCCAATGGACTTCACAAAAGGCAAGAGCACTTGATGTCTAAACAACACATCTTTAGTGAAGAGTAAGGGTAAACAAAGACCATTTTGACAAAGCCATTTCTTTCCAGTTGAAGGATCCCAGACTAACTAGAAGGGCAGGAAGAGCCTGTCTGCCAGTCTGGTAGTTGTTTCTTGCGATTCATGGGTTCAATTTCCACAGGTGTATAAAATCAAGCACCTCAAAATCAAGTCAATGCAGACTACACGGTGCTTGATTAATACACCTGTGGAAAGGGACCTGATGAAACCTGTGAATACTTTATATTATTAATATATATATTTTGTAATTTTGCTATTTGTTCTGATGCAGATGCCAAAGACAGCAGACTGTTCCAGAATTTCCCTGAGGATCTCATGACATCTCTAGCCACTGAGCCCATCACATTGCACTCTCACAAATACAGCATCACAGTGAAGGTACAGTATATATATAGGGTGAGAGTTTTGTTGCAATGTATAGCCTTTGGGCTAAGAGATAAAGTGCTTACTTCTGGATGTGTTTTGTTTTACTTTAGAATTTTAATAACAATGAAAATATAAGAACTTTCTACAAGATCCTGAGCACCAACTTTGATGGAGAACAGGAGTATGTTTCCACTATAGAAGGTAAGGCATACATTACTATGTTAGAAATAATAGTGGAGTACGAATTATTAAATGTATTATTATACATTTGATTAAAACAAAACCCCTATCCCATCATAGCCTGGGTGAAGCCAGACAAATCTGCGATGGCATTTAAATTTGCTCTGCATATACGTCTTGCAATTCTTCAATTCTCTGTCTGCGCTGTTGATTTATATCTTCTTTGGAATTGAGTAAGCAACTGTATCTGAAACCTTTGTTTACAAGAAAGTTGTGCTTGCTGTAGCCTACCTCTGTCACACTGGTGGTTAGCTACTGGTTACGCACCTTGGAAATCAGAAGTGAATGTCTATCTCCAGACCAATTTTCTTTTGAGAGTAGGTCAGGTGTTAGCCAGGCTAACCCAGTCAGTTGGGTCAATATTCATTTTGTTAATATTGTAAAGAATGTGTGCATTTGTTTGTCCAGCTTATGACTTCCCAGTGTATGGCACGGTGTGGCACCCAGAAAAAAATGCTTTTGAATGGGGCAGGCCCTTCTTTCCTCACTCGGCCTCAGCAATCAAATCTACTTTCTACTTTGCACACTTCTTTGTTAATGAAGGTAAGAAAGGAAGAAACCAATCCTTGAAGATGGTTGCTGCACTGTCTCAAAGTTTATACATCATATAGTATATAAAGTGAGGATCTGTAATATGTCTTCATTCTGTTCCAGTGTTTTCATATTTTCTATGTTGTACCCTTAAGGAATGCACAGCACATGGAGAAATTAAGGATGTAACTATGTGTGGTTGCATTTTTTGGTCGTTTTTATGGACAAAAAATGGCATTTGGGGTAGCTAATAGAAAACTGTTCAATATTTTATAATTTAGTGTACAAGGTCTCAATGGTTGACAGAAAGACTGTAGCCTACATGACCTCAGATATATTTTTAGCTAACAACACCACAAGTTTTGATCTTTGTAGCCCAAACTGCCACCTTGTTTCATATGTGTTGGCTATGCACTGAAAAAGGCTATATTACTATCTGGCGATAGGCCATGGTTGGAAATAATGTAGCCTAATTGATGAAGTGTATGTGCGTTGTAGCCTATGTGTTAGTAGAATAAGTGGAGTACACTCCTGCATACTTGCATGTTCTAGTTTAGGCCTACTCCTCATGCACCTACTAATCCTTCGAATTTCCCGCACATGCACCCCTAACAAAGTGGAGACAAACGTCTTTTTAAATTCTTAAACAGAAAATGACTTGTGCTATTAATAGTTACATTAAGTATATATGGACACAAAATATATACCAGAACCATAGCTACAAACACCAATTAGGCTAACAGACCAACCATGACCCCTTTTTCAGTTAGGCTATAGTGAAACTGGACATTTGATGGGCTACGGTCAAACGCTTATGATGTGTGATGGGCCAAACTTGTTCAAATAGGCTATCATCTGATAAAACATATTTTCATTGTTTGACTTGTGGAGATATTGCAGATTTAAACAATATAATTCAATAATTCTAGTATGTTGCCCTTAAGACGGTACAATGTTAGCCTGGCTAACGCCTCCCACTTCTCAAATGAGACGTGGTCTGGCAACCAGACGTTCATTTTCTCGTATTTGAAAAAATGCCCAGATCCGTTCATTGGGCGCCACGGATGTCTATCAAATGCGCATAGCTCACCCAACTCGTTCGTATGCAACGCTAAGGGCTGCCGTAAATCCTTTGGCGTCGAATGTAGACGCAAGAAGGCAATGGAAACTTCTCGGATGTTCTGTGATTGGTTCGCCAACATCAGGCGAACATTTGGGCGTTAGTTTCCAGACTGGCTTAGCAGCGGGATTGAAATCACCGCGCAAGGCAGTATGGGAAAACCCAGGCTAGTACAATGTTGGAAATTTAACAAAATCTGAAATGGTGCCGGAAGCCTATCTGTATCGATTTGACACAGAATGGTCAGACTGCAGAGGTGTACCTTCAAATGATTTTTGGTCATTTACCAGTTGTCTGAGACAAATCTGTTCATGTGTTTTACTCCCACAGCAAGGAAAAACTTCCATGCTTTCTCAAGTGCAGAGGAGGAGAAGAGATCCTTAATTTACAACTACAGTCCTGAGGACAGTTTAGAAAATTCACCCTTCCTTCAAACCTACTACTTTGACTAGGATGCCTGAAGGATGTGGGTATAAATGCACTGGGATTACGAATGATCAGTCAGGACAATTTTTTATAAGGCCTTATTTATAGTTGACTGAAATATGATATGACATATTTTAGCTAAAAATGGTGCATGTAAATTAATACACACAATGAAACAGCATTCTTTCGCTGTCTTTAAAGTGTCCAGAGAAATGCAAAATAAGTGTGTTGATGACATTGTTTACTCACAGAACAAAAATGGCATCCATTCATATTATGTTCAGTTATTCAGTGCAACAAATTACATGATGTCAATTGGCATTTTATTACAGCAGTCAATTATCCTGAGAGGCACTTTCTGTGATCCGCTTAAGGAAAACCCAATTCTTTCCTCAATGGTCGAAGGGAATGGTTTATCTAAGATATGTGCTATTGTACAAACAAACATCTTTAATAAAGGGTGAGGACATTTTAAATGACCATGGGTTGAGAAATGGCTAACTATTATTTTAATGAGCCAGGATGTGACATATTTAGACAAATGAAAGCAGAATGCACTCTATGGTGGAAAGACATGAAAAACGTTTATGACTCTGACCATTTTTTTACCAGTCAATTTATCGAAGCATGTTTTTTCTAAAATCAAAATGGGGATAAATTAAGTCACCAGTTAAAAAAAAAGATGGAACTCCAACCACAGTTAGTTTGTGCCAGTGACTACAGGCAGTGGGAATGTGGGAGGGCTACTGAATGAGTTGGAAAGCAGCAATTGGTTCGGTCATTCTGGTGATAATTATGGCACACATGATATGCTCTATGGAACAAGCAACAAATGGCTTCTGTCTCAGCCCCAGAGCTTTCTAAATGTTCATGTAATTCACCTTTGAATTCAGGCACACATGATACAGTGAGGACTGACACAATGGTATTTGGCATTTTACCATCCTTCAAATAACCACACATGCACGCATGCACGCACGCACAAACGTGCACACACACACGCACACATACACACGCACACATACACACTCACACGCATGCATGCACGCACACACACACACACACACACACACACACACACACACACACACACACAAACATGCACACACACACACACGCACACACACACACTCACACACGTACGCATGCGCACACGCACGCACACACACACACACGCACACACACACACACACACACACACGTACGCATGCGCACACGCACGCACACACACACACACGCACACACACACACACACACACACACACACGTACGCATGCGCACACGCACGCACACACACACACACACACACACACACACACACACAACTACAGTTGAGCTAAGGCACCACTTATTCAACAGAAATAGACACACATCAACCACACAAAGTGCATAGAACACTCACATCATAACATGAAAATAGGACCTTCTGTAGTAGCATTTGTTTTTGTTAAAAAAAAATATTCACATATGCTCTCAGTAACATCGGGACAACTTTAGAATTCAGAAAACAATACATATTCCAGTGATCCAATCACTGATAACAAATATAGCCTCTGAAAAAAAAATTTTCCTTGGCCTAATATATTCAGATGTTGATCTTCAGCAAAGTAGTATAGTGTATTCCTATCCTCTAACCATGAAACCCTAATGGGAATGTAGTGTTGAATTTCAGCTGATATTTGGCTGAACCCCTGAAGAGGTGCAGCTCCACTGCTCTTCATTAAGCTTATAGATATTATTTACATTCATATCAGTACCACAGGCATTGGGCTAAAGGGAACATTGCTCACATCAGAGAGCTCTACAGCTTCAGCTCTCCTCTGAAGCTCTAAGATGACTTTAGCATGTGTATTTATTTATACTCTGGCTCAGACGTGTTGGAGAAGATGGTGAGAGAGCCCATTTGTGTTGCTGAACCCTGTGGTGAGGAGCGGGAGCCTTGGCGTGACCTTTTGACCTCTATATGGGGGACAGCGTCTGTCTTTGCGTCTGGCTGAGCTCCGGGTGCCACACGTCCACGATGAAGATGAGCCGGTAGCTGTCGGCGTCCTGCCACACTTCGTGTTCAAAGGAGTCATCAAAGATGATGACCTTGCCCTCCTCCCAGCCCCTGCAACGCATTTCATGCTAAATGTCATCAATGTAGCCATCCAGTACATTCAGACTACTTTACCTCACATTACATTTATTACATGCCTGAACACACATTACTCTCTGGGGTCTACTGTGAAACCACAAGGTGTGCTACGAACAGACGTGCTGTGGAAACCAAGCATTGAGAACTGATGCTGAGACCAATATTTGCTCATTTACTGACATGCCACAGAGCATCATGAAGCAAAAATCAATTAAGTAAGCACTTAAGTGGCACTTTGTAACAGTTGGAGGAACACGAGGCGGTTTACTTCAAACTTCAGGTTTGTAGTTCATGTTTTTCTGAAATAGTTTTGAAATGTTTTTTCTGTAGTTACCAGTTACCATGTTTGAGTGTAAGATCACGCATGACATTGTCCAAATGATTTGTTTGTATCTGTACTGTATGAACACACTGCCGGGCACATTGCACGTTATGCAAATCAGCTCCCAAGCGCTGTGTACGGTTGTGCTGCCGTGCTTTGGACTGTTGAATATGTCTGTGTGCATGTCTGTGAACCCTCGCTGACCTGGTGTGGTCGGTGCAGCGGATCCTGCAGCCGTCTCGGGGGATGACCAGGCCCAGGTGCATCCGCAGGCGGCAGTTGGTGGGCCCAGTGTGAGGCCAGACATGGGTGCCGGGCTGCATCACTGAGAACTTGATCTGCCACGGGAGGTGCGTGTGTGTGTGTGTGTTGGTGGGAGGGGTTGGTGCAAGAAAGAAGAACAAATAATGAAGGAAACATTTAGCATGTTTTAAGTGGATCAAACATGTCTGTTTTGCAAGTTACAAATGGAATGCTACTGTACTTCACGTGGAGAGCAGTGAAAAAAGAAGAACTGAAAATATGCCCTGTTAAAAAACGAGTGAAGCTGAAAGAGAGAGGAGATGGCCAGGTGATGTGCTGATGAGTGCTGCTCTTGACTCACCTGGCCTCGTTTGCAGCTCGTGGCCTCTGGGTAGCGGTCCAGCAGGGCACAGGTCTTTGGAACACTGCGGCAGGAGGACGCAACCTTGCGTCCTGAGAGAGAGGGCAAGATGGGGCAGACATGAGTATATCTCTGTACAGTGCCGTGGTAACACATCTAATGGTGATGTTATAACTGTGTGTCCGTGGGTGGGTGTGTTTACTTCTCGATGTATGTTACCTTGCTGCCACAGAGTGAACTGACCCCAGTCCCCCTTCTCCCTCAGGTTCTCATCCTCAGCTACAAAGAGACCACTGCTGGCGTTCATCACAGACAAAGCCTCGTCCCTGATGGTCATCCAGTTACGCTCCAATGTCTAAAAGTGCACACGCACACACATACTGTATACACTTGTTCATTTTCATAACAGATGCATCTATCATAAAATATTCTTATTTACCTTTTTCCTATTATCTAATTCAAAGGTTACATCATTTATGATCATTTCGCTTACTCTTATTTGGTTGAAAATCTAACAATGAAATAAAATAATAAAAGATTAAATATTATGTATTTATTATTATTATTACTCTTATTATTGGGGGCCAAGCAGCGAAGCTGCGAGGACCCCATTGTGTTACTCTGTTTTCTTCTTATTATTATTATGAATCCGCCATGGGAGTCAATGGCAGCCCATAGAACCGACTGGTGAAAAGTTGTAAAATTTGGCACACTGATTAGGGACAGTCCCATTATTCATGTCACCAAATTTCATGTCGGCACCTCGAACCCTCTAGCGCCACCAACAGGTCAAAGTTAGAGGTGCCTTCATGCGCGTAACTTTTGACCCGTTGATCCGATTTTCAAAAGTCAGGTATCATTGGAATCCTTGGACCTGCCCGAGTTCAACGCACCCTATGATGTCATTTTCCGCCATGATGGATTTTCCGCCATTTTGGATTTCATCAAAAACACTCAAAATGTATCAGGGGTCACAAATTTTGTCCGACCGACACCAAACTTTACATGGAGCATCCTCAGATGATGCCTTACCAACGCATTGCTTTTTGTCTTCGGAAGTATTACCGTTCGCCCAAAACAGCGAATCGAAATTCGCGGTGAGGCCGCCAAACAGGAAGTGGGCTCATATTTCAGCAACCCTTTCACGCATCAAAACTAAACTTAGTACGTGGACTCATAACCCCATCTGGAGGACCCTCAAGAAATTTGGTGACCTTTGAACTCTAGGGGGCGCTGTTATTCAAAAACAGGCTTTTTGGCCTTTAACTGCTGTTGTGCTTAGAATTACAATGTACTAGTGATGTCTAGTAATACTTTGGAAGATACTTATGTTGACAGATGACAACTTGTGACATCAACGTAATTGATTCGGCCGCCATATTGGATTTAATCAAAAACACTAACAAATTTCCCTAGGTCACAAATTTCAACTGATCCTCACCAAAATTGGCACAGACCATCTTCAGACCATGCCTTGTTAGTGTTCTGATTTCTGTAACAATTGACAGAAGCGTTTGCCCGTCGCAGCCAATCGAAATTCGCGGCGAAGCTGGCAAACAGGAAGTGAGCCCATATCTTAGCAGCCTTTGCATCTATCAACACCAAACTTAGTATATGGGCTTGTGACCTAATTGGGATGACACCCAATACATTTGGTGACCTTTGACCTCTAGGGTGTGAAGCCGCCAAACAGGAAGTGAGCTCATATCTCAGCAACCTTTGAATCTATAAAAAACAAACTTAGTGCATGGGCTCGTGACCAGATCGCGAGGACTCTCAAGAAAATTGGTGACCTTTGACCTTTAGGATAGCTTCAATTAGCAAAAATGCAAGTTCGCTTGTAACTTTTGACGTGTTAGACATGAAACTTGTTCTGACTGCTTACGGCCATATGTCTCATTGCGGCATTGAGCCAACAGTGTCGAGTTGCCATAGTTACTCCGGCCTACTGCTTGGCCCCCTCATTGCTGCTTGCAGCTATATTTATTGTTGTTATTATTATTATCGTTGTTTTATGGAGGGCAAAAATGCATTATCATTTGAATGCCTACCGCAACAGAAGAACTTTAATTTAGGGGCTGAAGCTCCAGTTTGAATGTTTTTCTTGAGAAGCTTGGTTTGAAAACACACATGCAGTCACACATGCCTCCAGTGTTGACATTGTACTGTACACGGCATGCTCTGCGCTCACTGCTAGGTTGCTCTTGGTTGAGGTGTCCCAATTTCTGTTGTGCTTGCCGCTGGGATCAGCACAACACACCTACGATTTACAGTGCGCAACATGGTTGAACTTCGACTGCGGCACATGCAAGAGCGGCAAAGCAGCAAAATGCTTTGCGCAGCGCAGTGGCAGGCCAGTTCTTGTGCACACAAGCCACTGAAAATAATTGGTTTCAAAACACAGCACTGCCTCTTGTGCGTACAATGTGAACCCGACTTTACCCATCCTGTGTCATAATACCACTCTGCCACAAGAGGTGCTAGTGTATCACTGTAGCCATCATGGGCAGAGTGTCCAACTTATAACATTTAAACAAAAACACATTGATAACCGTCCTGTGCGTTTACATCAGTTACACTCTAATTTACCTTCACCAGGTCCGTGTATCCAGACTCCTTTGCTGTCCACCAGGGCTGGGCTCGCAGTCCATTCACATTATACAGAGAGCGCTGCCACACAGAGGCAAAGTGACCTCGCTTGTGACCCCGCTCGTACCATTCATAAGCCTGCAGAACACACATACACACACACACACACACACACACACACAAATCATTACACATCCTAATAACACAAGCATACTGCATGCACACCCCCACACAATGTTTCAGTGTTACCTGACCCCCATACTCACACTCTGGTCTCCGACTCTCTGTAGAGCGTCTCCCAGGTGGAAGTAGAACCGCCCGTCATCGGTTCCTGCTGCCTCAGACTCCAGACCTCCCTGTGGACCAGAGTGGACACACCCACACGGACGCGCTCAATGAGTGAGGATGTGGAACTGCATGTGTGCGATATCTTTTAGCATTTGAGTGCATGAGAAGGAAAGTATGCATGAATGCCCCACTTCCTACCCTCAGATAAGGGATGCTCTCTGCTATCTTGTTCTCTGATTTGAGGATGAAGCCGTAATGCACCATTGCAAATCCATCGCTTGGTGCCTTGACCAAAACCTGGAAAGAAAGGACATGGAGGTAGTAAGCAGATAGCATAATGTCTGTAGATCTAAATTCTAACGATCTGTTACTTACTATCGTTTATCTCATCATTGAACAGAACACACAATTCTGCCACTTTCATGAAAGCCTCTAGATGATGATTACATATAAACGTCCCAGATTACAAGTTTAACTTTTCTCACCTCTTCATACACTTGCTTGGCTGCCTTGTTATCGCCTATCAACAAATAGGCCACTCCCAGGTCATTTTGTAGAGCAATGTCATCTGGGAAGGTCTGGACAAGTAGCTGCAGAGTAGCCAAGGACCCACGCATTCGGCCTACAATCACAGACAAACCATTACTAGATACATGGACAGAGAGACGCATTGTGTGTGTGTGTGTGTGTGTGTGTGTGAGTGAGTGAGTGAGTGAGTGAGTGTGCGTACCCAGGAACTGTTGTCTGTCTGCCCTCCTTTTGAGTGCAGCTTTGATGAGTGCCACAGGGGCCTCTGGGAGTTCTGCAGCCTCTTTGTAGGAGTTGACCGCCTTCAGCAGCAAGTCATTACTGCGCAACTTTTCAGCCACGTCATCCTCTGACTGCACACACACACACACACACACACACACACACACACACACACACACACACACACACACACACACACACACACACACACACACACACACACACACACACACACACGCACAAGCACACACACAAGCACACACACAAGCACACACACAAGCACAAGCACACACACACACACACAGTAAGTTCCCATGTCTCATCATCTACACATCAGCTACAGTACAAATAACAGGAATGCAGGAAGGAAGCCTCTGTTAGTGGAGCCAGTAAGATCTGCAGCGTGTGCAGAGTGTTGTGTTACAGTACCTGTGCTTTACCATAGCGACTCCTGGGACTGTGAGGGTACTTTTGCACAAGACCTTCAAAAGCTCTTAAGGCTTCCTCTGCTTTACCCTGCACAGATAGAACACGCGCGTGCACACACAGACAGACAGACACACACACACAGACACACACAGACACACACACACACACACACACACACACACACAGACACAGACACAATGTCAATGCTCTGAGAAACACACAACATAGCCGCCCATGAGTAGACAACGAATGTGCATATTCCTTATCTGATGTAAAACCATGCCACAACAGAAATGACTACTGCAGTGCTTGTACCTTCTTGCGTAATTTCTCTGCTGCGTCTAACTCTGATTTAATAGTTTTGTCAAATTTGTTGAACATCTTGGGCTTCTTCTTTTTACCTGTGGAGAAAATGCATGGATGGATATCATATGGATATAAAACAAATCTGTTCTGCTAACACAGCAGTCATTTCACTTAACTTACACTTTTACAACGGAACACAAACTTGACGGAAGGTGTCCATAGGTGTGAGAGTTCCATGCTCGTACCTGTTACCTCTGTGGGTGTCTCCTCAGCGTTTGGCTGAGTGGTGTCTTGTGGCTCTGACTGCGGTGCGGATTGTGCGGTGGTCTCTGGTGCTGCTGCTGTGGAGTCCTGGGGGATCTCGGCAGCAGGCTCTGGGCTCTGGGTAGCGCCCTCCATGTCCTCTGGAGCTCTGGGGTCTGAGGGTGGGGAGATCAGCGAGGAACGCAGAGTTCAAAAGCCCTCCTCCATACAATACCAAATTCAATTCTCGCTATATTGGCAGCTCAACAAGGTAAAAACATTGATTACAAAGCCAATGTTATTTGTTTTTCTCCCCAGAGCCCAAGATCCCAATGAATCAGAATCAGATTGTGCTTTAATCACAAAGACGCATGAAGAAAATAATTGAATTCCCATGTATATGCCCCTTTGTATTAACCTCCTAGCTGAAGACATTTTTCAAAATCAATGTATACTGTAGCCTTGGTTAATAGTTGGGGAAATTATGGTCAATAGCTTCATGTTATTTTGTGTTCTTTTAATGATTTTTCTATCATGCCTATTGGTGTGTGTGTGCGTGTGTGTGTGTGTGTGTGTGTGTGTGTGTGTGTGTGTGTGTGTGTGTGTGTGTTTATTTTTGTGTTCTTATGCAGACCTGCATCATCTGTTTGCTGACTGGCAAATTGTTCACCGTACATCACAGTTGTATCACTCTGTCCTACATTAGAGGAGTCAGCGGTGAGACAACCTCCAGGCAAAAATCCCTCACAAAGGGGTCAACAATAGCCACAGTATTAAATAGCATCAGTCACACCCAAGATGAGACATACAATCCACAAGCACTAACCTTCTGTCTCCTCTGCGGAGGACTCAACCACCAGCTCTGTGAACACAAGACTTACAATGAGCCCTTCAAAATGTCTGAACTGAGTGCCAAACAGGAACCAACAAGCAAATGTTGAGACATATGGGCTCTTTCATCAAATTAAGCAAAAAGTAACCTCTCTAAATGGATACTGAGGTGTTGCCATTTAGTATTAGAATAACAAATGTTGATCACTCCACAACGTAGTGTGCAGAATAAGATTATTACATGCCCACATCTGGGATTGTCAATCAAAAAATATTATCTGCATTTACCTCCAGTGGTGTCAATGGTGTTCGGGTTTTCTTCTGAAAGAACAACAAAAACAGAATTAAATTACAATATACAGTGAGACTGTAGCTTTTGTCTTGAAATAGTTTGGAATACAATACTTATATGGAAGGATTCCCTCTGCTCTCCTTGATACTGTATACTGACCTTGAGGCAAACTATCAAAACTGGCCTCGGTGGGGTCTGAAGGAGACAACAAAACAAACGTATCATCTTAGGACCATACAACATTTATAGGAAGCTCAAAACATAAAATCATAACATAAAATGATGAAGAAATTAAATAATAAAATAATGGCTGATTGTGGTGTTGTTAGGAGAATATCTGCATACCAAATGGTGTAAATTCCTGCTCCAAATGGGAGAGGCCAGCATCAGCAACTGTGGAATGAGAAGAGAAACACTTTGATGGCTGTTCCTGGCTCATGGACATACCTGTCTACAGTATTATGCAACAATGACGTGTTTCTTACCAATGGAATCAATGTTGAATAAATCTATCAAAAGAAAACATACCCACATAAACAAGCACGGAACACACACAGATCACTAATGTACCAAGGCTACTTATAATGCCCTCAACAATCATTAATTGCACACGGAGGGTGATGGTAGCAGTTCATATTATACCTTGTTCTGATGATGCAGTATCGACAAACTCTGATTCTGCCACAGTAGGTTCTGCTTCTATCCGTGAATCAGAACCAACATCCTGTTCATCTGATTTATCTGAATGATAAAGAAGAGATGGAGATCTCACAAATTAGTTTGTGTTAACAGGACAAGATTTTTAATCATGTTTACATGCCTATTCGATTCCTTACAAAACTATGTGCCGTTTTGCAAGAATGGGTGCTTTTGGTTGGAAAATAATAACTATTTTGTTGGATACTTAGATACATTTAAGATTGAAACTACACAATACGTAGATGCACATAATATGCAAATTACATTTTTAAATATTTATTAATTTAGCAGATGCTTCTATCCAAAGCTACTTATGTCAGTTATATTACAAGGGAAAACTGTCTTGCCCAAGGGCACAACAGTGGCAGTCAGTCAACTCTTTAGGCTACTGCATGCTAGCCCAGCTCCTTAGCCACTACGCTACCACTGCCCCCGCCGTATAGTATAATTCATTTCATTTGACTTAGAATAACTTTCTTTAGAATTACTATATATTGTCGTTCATGCTGGCAAATGTCAGGTGAAACTGGTGTGCCCATATTATGACCCCGACACCCATATAAAAACAACTATTGGTCTGGGGACAACTGTGAATATATCCATACATTACCTGTTACTAGTGTATGTGGGGGTGTTTCTCTGGCAACTGGCTTCTCTTTCAAACCTGTTTATGGATGATGTATATTGTGAATGTTGTCCAATTAAAAGCAAAAAAGAACAATCTACATACAATGTCAACACACATTTCTTTATTGTCAGATACAAAGACACATACAGAGAGAAAGAGAGAGAGACAGAGACAGGCAGAGAATGGACATGAAGACATGTAAAGGGAATAGAGAATGAAGGGGAAAGAAATTGCTGAAGCACCAATGGATCATTTTAAAAATATTTCCCAATCTCAATAAGAAGTTTCTTACAAAACAAATCAGTGTCATTTCTGTAATGTTGCCATCACAATAATGTTTTTGAAATGAAGAGCAAGCTGACTTTGAATGGCACATTATAAATTCTGCAACCACAAATGACTTTGCTATACTAACTTTGACTCCTATACCAACAACTACAGACTGTACATACCTTCCTGAGTGGTTAGGCAATCTCAAGTAGACCTGCCAATCTGGTACCATGAAGTATAAATGTCAGTACCATATAAAAAATTACATTAAAATTACCCATCAATTAGATATATTACATAATCTCAAAACTGAAATCTGTGATATTATATAATCTGCAAAAACTGCACACTTCAAGGGATTTTCACATTTCCAGTAATGTTTTATTGTCATACTGTATAATGTCATGTAATGAGTGGGACAGCAAGGTTACGGTCGTCTTCATTTGCAAACCGACATACGGTGTCCCAGGCAGTGTTTAGTCTCCTCAAATTGTTCCCTAGCCTGGAAGCTAGACTGAATTGATCCCACCCACAAAATGTGAGGTTGGGAAATTCGGTCTGAACATGCTCCATTAAGAAACCTATGCCTCGTATGAGAACTGTGAGCACCAATCAGATCATCTGGGTGGGCTTTATACGATGATTGACAGATCAGCAACAGTGTCATTCATGTCACCTGAGCGTGCTTTGGCTGATTTTGTTTACAACAAAAAGGCTGTTACTAGAAGCTAGATGTTTAGATTTTCTCATCACATCTGTTTACAATATATTGACAGTGCAATGACTAAAACAGAATTCATATTTTCTTACTCTGATTGGTTACATCTATCTATGTACAAAGGTTGTAACATGTGCCATAATAATGTTCCTATGTGCAGTCCTAGACTTACATTCTGAATAGTTCTGAGTTTGGCAATGTCTGGCTAACTGTTCCCTCCATTTTCATCATTGTACATAGTTTGAGAGTACAAGGTGTTGGAAGAGAACAATGATTCCTTTTCTGCTTATACCACATATCCTCACTAAAATGACTGACCTGATTTGTGGATAAAAATATTGCCTGTATGCTATTCTTTACATGTTGTAAGAACTAGTAACTATTACGTAACTTTACATTAACAAAGAAAGAGTTTAGTTCACATGGTGCTGTGTCCTTGAAAGCATTACAGTGCTTGTTCATGTGGAATCGGAGGAACTTGAGTAGGATATTGACCCTTTTGCGTTGCAAGTAAAAGAGGGGGGAAATCTTTTCTGTAAGGTTTTGCACCATAGGATGCCCAGAGATAAGTCATTAATCACCAACATAACACATCGTCATATCAACACCAACACTCTCACTACTTTGCCATCTTTCATGCCATTATTGTTTTAATTACAAAGGGATTTCCTAAGACCAGGGAATTGTCCTCTGGATACACAGAAGTGCCCAACATAAATTCAGTTATCAATTATCAAAAAGGAAGGAAAAATGAAAGAAAAAATGAAACATTGGCATCTCTTTCGGCATATTTGCCAATATCAGTCAGAACCAATTATATTACAGCTGACTAACTTCTTGTACATTGTACAACATGCAGTGAGAAAAACACTCAACTGTCAGGCATAAGAGTATTCTCTACAAAAATAGAGTTCACTTGATTGTTTGCAGAGACAACATGAACACTCTTACTATTCCAAATAACCTGTTACATGCAGATATTATATGCAGCAGAAATGACCTTCCTAGCAAAATGCTAGTCAATACACACAGCAGATGTACACTAACCACTAAACCTAGTTAACATATCTCAGGTAGCCTAATGAACATCATTAATGTTCACTTGATTTGAGCTGTAAAAGAAAAAATGCTCACATTTCAGTTTCAAACAGAAAACATCTTTTAACCAGGTAGCAACAATAACAAATGGGCATGCTAACTTCTTCTTCTATGCCTTTTGAGACAAACCCATATGCTCGATTTGATAATTCCGAAAATATGCCAGTAAGTAATGAGACAATTGATGAAGCTGCCAGACTAATGCACCATGTCAATAAATGGATATTCACAATTTCACAATTTTGTTTTTAAAAATCATTTTGACAGTCATTTCAAGGTTGATGGGTCCATGGTACCAACTTCTCGTACGCTCTTGAAGAAAAGTAATAGAATGTTACGTGAGAAAAAGAGATGTGTAGAGATAGATGGGATTTTTCAGAAGAGTGAAGGACAGAAAAAGATAAAGGATATCTTCTCATTGGCACTGTACCACCAAAATAAAAAAAAAACTTCTGAGAAAAGAACAGTTGAAGAGTCAGCGCTGATCTCTGAATCACAGCATTTGACTATGCCATTGTCAGGTCTGAAGGCATGACCCTTGGCCCAATTCAATGTTCAATTTCACTTAAGTCTGCTTTTATTGCAGACTGATAGATTAACAGTTCTCCCAGGTACAGGGCTATTTTTTGCTTCCAGACTTTTTGGATGACTTGAGCAGATCCCGTACAGAAATCCTCTCTTCCTTGCCAATTTTTTCCCTGTTCCCACCTCCTTCATTATCCTTATCCTTATTCCTGTCAAGTTTGGTCTTTTTCTCCTTTTCTGTGTCAACCTTTTCTTTCTTTTCTTTAGTAGTCATCTCGGTCTTGTCTTTGTCTGCCTTTTCTTTCTCACGTCTCTCTTTCTCTGCCTGCTCCTTGGCTTGTTTTTCCTTCTCTGCCTTCTCCTTAGCTAGCCTTTCTTTCTCTGCTTGCTCTTTGGCTAGTTTTTCTTTCTCTGCCTTTTCCTTAGCAATGCGTTCTTTCTCTGCCTGCTCTTTAGCAAGTCGTTCTTTCTCGGCCTTCTCTTTGGCTAGCCTTTCTTTCTCTGCTCGCTCTTTGGCTAGTCTCTCTTTCTCTGCTCGCTCTTTAGCTAGTCTCTCTTTCTCTGCCTTCTCCTTAGCAAGTTGTTCTTTCTCTGCTTTCTCTTTGGCAAGTCGTTCTTTCTCTGCCTTCTCCTTAGCAAGTTGTTCTTTCTCTGCTTTCTCTTTGGCTAACCTTTCTTTCTCGGCCTGCTCTTTAGCTAGCCGTTCCTTTTCAGCTTTCTCCTTAGCTAGCTTCTCTTTCTCTGCCTGCTCCTTTGCAAGTCGTTCTTTCTCTGCTCTCTCTTTGGCTAGTCTTTCTTTCTCTGCCTTCTCCTTAGCAAGTCGTTCTTTCTCTGCTTGCTCTGTGGATAGTATTTCTTTCTCTGCCTTCTCCTTAGCAAGTCGTTCTTTCACTGCTTTCTCTTTTGCTAGCCTTTCTTTCTCTGCCTGCTCTTTAGCTAGCCGTTCCTTTTCAGCTTTCTCCTTAGCTAGCTTCTCTTTCTCTGCCTGCTCCTTGACAAGTCGTTCTTTCTCTGCTTTTTCTTTAGCTAGCCTTTCTTTCTCTGCTTGTTCTTTAGCCAATCTCTCTTTCTCAGCTTTCTCTTTGGCTAGTCTCTCTTTCTCCGTTTGCTCTTTGGCTAGCTGTTCTTTTTCAGCTCTCTCTTTTGCTAGCCTCTCTTTCTCCGCCTGCTCCTTTGCAAGCCGTTCTTTCTCCGCTTTTTCTTTGGCTAGCTTTTCCTTCTCAGCTTGTTCTTTAGCAAGTCTCTCTTTCTCTGCCTTCTCCTTGGCTAACCTCTCTTTCTCTGCTTGCTCCTTAGCTAGTTTTTCCTTCTCCGCTCTTTCCTTTTCCTCAGCTCTTTCTTTCTCTGCCTTCTCCTTAGCAAGCCTTTCCCTTTCCAACTTTTCCTTCTCAGCCTTCTCTTTTTCTTGTTTTTCTTTTTCTGCCCTCTCTCTTTCTGCCTCTTCCTTGGCTACCCTACTCCTTTCTGCCTTTTCCTTCTCCAGTTTCTCCTTCTCGGCTTCCTCCTTTATTCTCATCTCTTCCACTCTCTTTGCTTCCTTCTCTCGTTCCTCCTTTTCCTTCCTCTCCTTTTCCTCTTGAAGCTTGGCTTCTGCCTCTTCCTTCTCTCTCTGAGCAGCTTCCTGTCTCTTCAGCTCCAAGGCTCGAACTGCCTGCCTTTCCTCTTCCTCTTGGGCCAGTATAGTGCGCACTTCAGCCAGTGCCATCTTAGCAATCTTTTTTGCTTCAATCTTCTCATGAATTATCCTCAGCTGTTCCTTGAGTGCCGACTTTAGTTTACGTCCAAGATTTTTGCTCAAGCGGTCTGAGAACAAGGAAACACTGATTTCACAGCGATCAATTTAAATGCAAACACGGCATGCTCCAAAAGGAATTGGCTAGGGCTAAAAAAACTAAAAATGAGAATCAGAATTGAGAGTGTCCAAATCAACTCTGAGAACATGCCTCCTCTTTACCAAACACTTCACACTTCCACACAATCAATGCAAAAACACTAGCTATCAATCAGACACCAGCTGGAAATAAAGTTACATACTTGTCAATATCAGAATTCCATAAAAAATATTTTGTTCATTAGGGCCATGCTTGTGTGCAATGACCAAATCATCAATTGTAAGCTAACTAGGTTAGACACACAAGCTACATGCTAGAAGCTACAAATCAAAAGTTCAACACACTTTCGAAATGTGGGCAGAGGAAAAAAACAGATTTCCTCATTAACATTAACAATTCTGTTGCAAAACCATGCAAATTAAAAATCAAGTCACATTCAACACGACTACTACCTTTTGTTTCGGCAGCCTGTATACTGAGATTTTCATCTGTGAAGGATGAAACAATGGCTCATTAATGCTATTTCTGTAGTCCCATCATCCATTTTACAGAAAGGATGCAATAAGGTAAATGGGCAGGAATCTCCTCAGCGTGTCTTCAAAAATCTAAACATTCTGAATGAAGAATGGATAAACCGGTAAATAAGATTGATCAAAGCTGAAGGAATTTACTGTCTGTGAAAATCCAGTATAATTTTTTTATACAGATGTATAACCTTCTCTTTCAACATAGCCTACTCTGGAATCTGCCACAGGGGTGACAGAAGCATTGTCTGCTGCACTGTGTTTAAACCAGTAAGCCAATCTCTTTGAATTAAAGAAGCCGCATGTACATCAAGACAATATTCTTCAGACAATTGAGATCATTTTAATATTTCCCACCAAAAAATAAATCAGTCAGACAGGAAACATTTCCAATCACATTCTCTCTCTCAGTCACACTAAGTCAGCGAGCATTATTGTATAACACAATCTATAAATGTTTTACAGCAACAGTCTGAAACAGTCAGAGTCCAAAGACAGCTCAGAACTGAGATTCACCGACAGTTCTCTGCCAACTCACAGCATGCATCGCAACACAGACCCCTTTGGGAAACACTCCACAACAAAAAAGCACACATTACAATCAAGTCAAATTCAATCAGACCTCATTCACCAGAAAGGGCAATCCTGTAAAAGTAATTGAGCAGATGGAGATCTGCTCAATTACCCTGGTAAAATTGATGTTTGTTTAAATTCAAGAAATTATATTTCCTGATACTCTTTGAATATGCATCATTTCACAGCCACAAATGAAATGCAAATCCAAAAACAGCAAACAATGTGAGCACAGTATATCGGATTTACATTTCATCCTGACAAGACCATGCTTAAGGTTTTATTCAGTCTAGCGACTAAAGTCATGACAACGGCAAGACAACGGCAAGACTAGGAAATACCTTCAGCATCGACCACCTCTTTAGATTCCACAGCAATGTCTTCTTAATATGGAAAAAATAACAGTGAATCCGTCACGATATGTTTAAGATCGCTACAGCCATATCTAATTAGACATAAGCTGAGCACACATGCCACTCTTCTACCAAGCTGAAATAACATAAAGGGGAACACTGAAACCCCAAACAAAAAGGACTGGCAACAGAGGAAAATATACCTTTCAGTTTTGATTTCTTCTCTTTCTTAAGAGCTGGGGTCCCTACAAGTTTGTCAGCTGATGCTATTTTGTAAAGAGAGTAGAATATAAAAACAAGTCAAATAAAGTGAATGGAATTCAGTAAGATGCGAAAGACTACAGCACATGCATGCAGACACACCAACACACACACATACAGTACAGTACAATCAGAAATTCACACAATAAAGTAAGCAAAATGTTTGTGAACAAATTTCTGTTACTCATTATGCACTATTTGCATTTCATTTGTTGGATCAGTCAAGGAGCTACTCTCAACAACAGAGCTCTTAACAGACCACCTTGCTCTGAGGATTTCATCACTGTCGCAATGCAATGCAACCTGATCAGTCTGATTCCAGAGACTCAAGAAAGCAAGTTGATGGTACTGTAGGTTGACTATACCGTCCATCAAGTTAATAGCCTATTAAGGCATCACCAGCCACCTCTGATGAAGATCGAGAGAATTGGTCTTTCACCACACAAATGAAGTTTCTCTGCAGTCCATGCAAGAATACAACACATCAAACAGAAATATTAACCACTGAACGAGCTTGACGGACAAGTCCAAAAATACCTTGCAGCCTCACTGTCTTTTCTTTTTTGGGAATTGCCACATTGATTGTCTTTTTCTTGTCTGCCATTTTGAGTTTGGAACAAAAAGAAAATATATGAACAGCATGAAGTACAGAACTGAAGCTCTGCATCTCAGAGTAAAATGTAGTGGTTAGTGGGACTAAAATAATCTTTTTTTCCTTCCATTTTCTCAACACTGTTTTACAAGGTTAATTGTAACACATTACACTTTGATCTGATCTGGGGAAAGTTATGTTGTGGATAATGGGTTGTAAGCAGGTGTTCGTGATGTCCCCTGTCAGAAAGTTATAGCCTTTTTGTCCCACTTAGGTTGTAACTACAGAGAAAAGGGGTGGACAGTAGGAACCATTTTTACAGTGAAAGCCAGGGAAGATATATAACATTTAATTATAGGGCAGTTTGCTGTGCCTGTCTAGGATAATAGGGGTGTGATAATCATTTAGTCCATGGAGTAGTGTAATCATCTCAGTTTTCAGGAGCCTTGTCTGAAAATGTGGTTTAGATTCTGAAAACGTATACGCATTATAAACATTTGCTCAACATCTGTGGGAGGTTCAATGAGATCTCATCATCTGTAATACACATGGCTGCCATGGACAATCACACTGTGGCTCATGTGCCTGAGCAAAAGACTAGTGTAATTACGATATACTGAAAATGATTGAGATCACATTCAAACATTTCATTTAAAGAAATAACAAACAGTCTTGTGATCTTGTGAAAAGCAAACTTACTTAGGAAGGAGTGCAGAACTTGCTTTATCATACTGTTACATTAAGGACAACAATCTTGCCAGACTAAATAGACTACCGTGCTGAATGAAATTAGAAATATCTCCTAATGTCTATAGCACAGATTTTTGTGAAAAAAGATTTCATGTGCAGTTGTCTACTTTGAACTTGCTAAATGGGGCACTTGCTCTTGATTGTTCTTGTCTGCCTGAATACCAGCCTAATGAGATGAGAGCTCACTCATTCTATAGAGACATAAATAGATAGATACAGTATAAATAAAATAGACAGAACCACATCAGTACTACAGCTAGGTAGTAACAGTCAATGTTTTCTCCAATTTTGCAAACCGTGTTTGTAATCTGAGATAATGGGGGGGGGGGGGGGCGCAAAAGCCACACATGGAGCAAGGCAACCCAAGATTTCCTGTGTTGATTCAAAGCACCTCAGTTTGTGGATCTTATGATCCCTCCTTGCTTATCAATATCCAACCCCTGGAAATTCCTGACATACCCACACCCTCCTTCGCCACTCTCTCTCCATCTTCACTTTTCTCTTTGGGTACATCAGTGTTTACATCAGAGAGAAATAGAAACAGGCTGTGCAATAAGCCATCCTCTGCTAAAGCATCGCCAAAAGGGCCATCTTTGGTCAAGCCTACAAGCACAGAGGAAAAGTAAAAGGGGGAAAATAGAGAAGAGAGGACAAGAGCAAGGAGAGCCAGGGGAGAGACAACACATTGGAAAGACAGACAGGAGAGGACAATGAAGGAGGTTGGTGCTGGACATGGGAGCAAACAAGTAAGCTGAAAGAGCAACAGGGATGCTCTACTTTAAAGACATGAGAAGAAATGTAGAAGTTTAAACAACATGACATAGACTGATGAATGGCTAAGTTTATCCTTGCTGCTCTTGGGTCAAACACAAAGCAACATGTTAAGGATAAGCAGCATAGCAGTTAGCATGGAATAAGTAATGAAATGCCTTGTGTGATGTCTTCTCAATCACAGATGGCACATTAACAGGATGGCAGTCCCTTGTATATATACCTGTGCACATCTACAGGAGCTACAAAACACCCATCATTGTATTTGTGAAAGAAGTGATGAAGTGAGATGAAAGTAGAGTGGGAAAAAGAAAGAATGAAACAAAGAAAGAAAGAGAGAGAAAGAAAGAACAAAAGAAAGATTACTAACCAAGTAGCACTTTGGCATCCTCCAAACCGAGGTGACCATCTCCATCAATATCATAAGGGACCAATGTGCCTATGAAAGGAGAGGAAATTATGAAAAAAGATTAGGTGATATTGTGTGCTGGACAACATACAGTACAGTATAATGCTGAATCAACTTTAATTCTCTTTGTACAGGTTTGGCATCTTGGCTTAATGAGCAATGTGTGTCAGGTACTAAAGTGAGCCAGTCCAGTAAGTTATTTTAAGCTTATGGACGAATGGGGTCTCCTTGCCTGAATAACATCTAAATATAGAGCTGAAAATCCCTCAAAATCTCATCACCATCATCGCTGCAGTATCTCTTTTTGGACACTGAAACAAGCGCTAAAGACAGGACACTGTTCATTTTCTTCATGCTAGATTGACCCCAGCAAATGAGCTAACAGAGGGTGTTCAGAAAGGATCTGGTCAGATGACCATGCAAGCAGACATACCTACAACAGTGTCATAGTCGACAATGTCAAACCACACCACTCCAACTGCGGTCCAGGCTCCCAGAAGGGCCAAGACAAAGATCCAGCTGAAGATGGAATTCCCCTCTGCTTTCTTTCCATTCTTACTGATAGCCGCCGGGGGAGGAGGAGGAGATGGAGCCTCTGTGGATGAACACACGAATAGACAGACAAAACCACAGTCATAAGACAATGAGCCACCAAATTACAGCTGCCATTGGCACTGTGCTGTATAACTGCAGCCAAATGCTGCTGTTCGGTCAGGTAAACATGTTCTTCAAGAAGTCTGTTTTGGCAGACCTTTGAAATGACACTGAGACTGAACAGGATGAATGACATTTAAAGAATGAGGAAAATATTTACAGAATGAAGGAAATGTCATTGGTGGGTTATTCCGTGTCAAATCAGACACAACCCAGGAAAAGAGTTGCTGTACCATCTCAGATTTTGCTCAAAGTTTGTCTTAATACTGTTTAGGTCTCAAAACTTGTTGTTTGTTGTAAAAGTTGTATTTTCTTTGGCATTAGATTTACACTAAATGGCTTATCTTAGGAGCCATGTTTGGACATTAATATCTTAAAAAGTATCAGTCTTTGTCTTCCATCCTACAAAGTTTGGGAAGGCTAACATATTATCAGTGCGACCGGACCACTAAAGGTTTGTACTGCATTCCCATTGATTTTATATGGCTTTAGATTCAGAACTAAGTGGAAAATGAGTTATATTGAGGGTATCATAAACTCATATCTGTACTGTATCAATCAGTATTTTGTTCTGAGTCAGTATTCTGCAACTACAACACTTATATTGTGAATGTCTGAGGTATCCACATCATTTACATGGAGATATTAAGGATAAAACTAGCGTGTGGTTGCATTTTGGCCATTTTCAGAGGATAAAAATGTCATGTGGGGTAGCTAGTAGAAACCTGAAAGTCTATATGGGAATAGTTCAATTTTAAAACATTCAGTGTACAACACAATGTTGTACCATGTTTACTTTATAAATAAATACTCTTAGCTAATTACTTATCTCTGCTTTCTCATTCTTGCCTCTGAGGAATTACCGGTCTTGCTCCTGACTATTTGATTATCTATAACATTAATTGAGCTACTTCCACATAGACTACTCCCACTAGCTACCCCACATACCATTTTACACTTTTGTAAATTACCTGTTTTATCCTTAATATATTTGTGCCCATTATATATTGTACAAATAATGTACAAACAAGTTAATAGCTTTAATGTGCACTTTATCCCAAGTCTAGGGGCATTGAAGAAAATCAATGAGCTTTCAGAAAACATGAGCATTCAGCCATACTGAGAACATGTTTGTCTTTCATCCTATACAGTTGGGAAAGGCCAGGAAAAACACTTTTCAAGATATTAATGCCCAAACACTGCTTCAGATAATGTGTTTTTCAGGTTGTCAAGTAATATCAAGGGCAGAAAAAATATGAAGACTTAAGATTTTACCAGAAGTTTGCAGGCCTCGTTTTGGTACACATTTGTGATATACACACGGTTTGAACAAAATCTGAGACGGTGCAGCAACAACCTTATAGGATTTGACATGGAATGATCACTTTGTCAAAATATTGCAAAAGCAAAACATGCTATTGTAACTGTAAGCAGAACAATGCTGTTTGTACTGCATCAGTTCAATTAAAGGCACCATCTAGTGTAGGGCTAGCCTGGCTATCACCAGACCAAGCTCAATCTTTTAATATGGAACATTAGTCTGGGGAGTCTACTCTATATTTTGTACTGCACAAAAGGTGTCATCAACAGGCCTAGTTCAAATGACTGTATACACATTTGGATAGTCCTTCAACCAATCAGACCAACGATCCGGGTGTGCCAGGTGGATAAGCCAGTTTATGAGTCGTCCACACAAATTTATAATGGAAGCAGGATATAAAAATGTGGATCGCCGGCTGAGTTTACCCAGTCTAGAGTAGGGCATTTGTGGAAACAAAACAAAAATCCAAATCACGGCAGGATTTTATAGCTGATAAGATCACCTCCTTGGATATGTGCTAAAAAGCGCCGCTCTGGCTGTGCATTTACAGACTGGCATCATAATCAGCCCCAGCCTGCTGCTTCCTGTATTTCTAAACACATAGAGGACAGGTACCGATTTGTAATAACTGTTAAGTGCTCCCTTTTATTCTGCACAACTGGGTGAGCATGTTTGTATGAATGACAGTCACATGTCATTGGCCATTTCAATATGGTCAAACGTTAGAGCAAATACGTCTATAGGTATCTAGAGAATGAATGGCAGTTGCATTGTGGGTAGAGGGTAAAGAACACAGGGTTAAAATATAACAGGAGTATCAGATGGCTGAAGCAGAGCCCTCAAGGTCGCTTAAGTTAGGAGTTATATACATACAAACAAACATGCATTTATTTATCTGTCCAGCAATGACACTGCAATGAGTGTCGTATGTGAATGCCAAGGTCATGAAAACAATTTAGCTCACCCAATTTGATTTGCTGTTAAATGACAAACAAATGTTACAGTAAATAGAAAAGACACACAACTTTGGAATGAAAGACAGAGCATCCATAAGCCAACTATCCATAATAATCTACGGCAACCATCTCACCACATTGCCCATTGTTATATGGTCAGTTTCATTCACAACAAATAATTAACCAAGATAATATTTTCAAGATTTTTTCAGTCCTGCATGAAATTAATTTCCTCTTCAACAGACACTAAGCTTTCTGCCAAATAGACTATTTATATCTCTACAAATATAGAGCATGCAACACAGAAAGAAAAGGACAGAGACACGGGGAGAGAAGAGGAATAGAACAGCTGTGTCTGCTGCTCAAACCACAGTACATGATCCATTGTCAAAAGGCACTAACCTACGAGCACAGTGGACAAGTACTGTATCTGTGCACCCCTATCCTCATTAGTACACGGAAACATGTACGCACAGTCACATAATTTACGCATCTCTCACCGTGAGCTGACACTTTACCAACACAATAAAACCTATCAGTCTCTAAATCGGATATGCCCGTTGCTTTCTGTTATGGTGCCTCAGCCCATCTTTCACCCACATGTGGGCCAACAGACATGCCAGTGCAGACACACACACACACACACACACACTTCTAAATGGCTCTCTCATCCGGTCCTCCCTCTACCTGTGTCTTCCACCATTGCGTCTTCCACCATTGCATCTTCCACCATTGCATCTTCCACCATTGCGTTTCCGTCTTCGTAGGTTTCTGCCATTCTCACAGATTTGGAGTTCGGCAAAAGGAAACAGAGGACTGCTGCTCCAACTCAGCAGAGTTCGCCCGCTAACTCAGCTGGAACCCGATACACAGAGCTAGGAGTATTTTTAGTGCCGCCGTGAGCACACGCTCTAGACTGGCCCTCATATGGAGAGGACACTTTGGAGCCTCTGTCACACTCACACACGCAGTTTACTGTCATGTCACAAGGCACACACACATACACACACAACACAAACACAACACACACACACACAACTGTTCGTGGACCAGACACATTTAAGCATGCTGTTCCCCATCACACATACTGTGACACTGTATGCTTCATCATCAGTAAACATAAATCTGTAAATCGCCAAAAGTGTGTACTCACTCAAACACATGACACAGAAATATGTGATGATTACACATGGCTATAGAAAGGGAGGTGCAACTAATATATTACTAAATAATACAAGAAAGTTCAATCTATGATGTCATTAAACAAAATCAAAATGTTGTAAAAAACTGGCCATGTTTCATATAGTGGTTATCAGGTTAAGATGGCGTTTTACACTGATTTAAGTCCAACAAGACTTAAAAGACAAGAGATACAAAATCACTCCTCATGCCAAAAACATCCTAAAAAAACTGCTCACCACTGTAACAACTAAGAGATACACTTTGTGATCACTTCAAGACATTCCCTCATCCTGCACTTGTGAGCAAGGTTTTTGAATTTGACAAACACTGCCATGACCCAATCCCTGACCTCGGGTTTCTGATTGGCTTATGGCAAAGGCCCATTCTCAAAGTTACATCTACTGTACCAACTAGCCTATCACCTTTGAGAGTGTCATACTGCAGGAAGTAACAACTCCAGCTGAAGGCCATTGAATATGAAATGCTACCAAGCTTATTTACCATGTGTTGCAGTTCTGAAATAAACACTCAAACGACTCAGTTTGGGTTGATGGTAAAATGATTAATACTACTGTATCACATTCACACATGACTCACAAAACATGACCTAATCCAGCTGAAGTGGCACTATCACTAATCAGTGTGGGTCTACACATCATTGTGCAGAAGAACCTATTTATCCTAATACATCTTAAAAAGTAAAGAAGACAAAAGACTAATATATACATAACGTCAATTGGTGACAATACTACTTTTAGCATAATATATATATATATATATATATATATATATATATTCAAAGAATGCACTGAGGGTCAACATGTCTATTTTTCATAACCACGTTGCCTTCCTATCCAATCCAGTGATATACTGTATAGTCCTACTTAATAAAATATCAGATATAGAACTCTTATTGTTACTATCTAGAAATGCTACGTGTAACACTTCTGGGGAGTTATGTGATTTGTGGAACTAACTAAGCACTGGTAAGAATCATTGGAGAGTTTTAAATCCCACTCCTGGCTTACTGCTCTGGGTTGGGACTGAATATGGCAAAACGACTTTGGTGAACACCCAAACATAAATAAAACATGGGGCGAGATTCAGATGGGGATTCAACAGTAATGCTACCAAATGTTATAATGCTGCACAGAGATTAAATAAAGATGCTGAATGTACTTTAGTTAGTTTACCTAATGAAATAAATGGTTTAACCCCAGAGTGTTAATACTGGAGTCCTAGGAATCCTGAAGTGTCATGAATTAACAGTGACATCATCCACTAGCCCAAAACCAAAACGCCTGGCTCCCTCCCTGTTTCAATCAGACTGTAAACAGATTCTGCAGTTGTAGACTGGGTGAAACATTGAGTGAAAACAATTGGATCTGTCTTATCGTGCAGTTTGTGTTTTAGATCAGGTGGCTTTGGTAGGCCTAAATGATCGGAAACAAGGCCAAAGATTCACATAGGCTGACATAAAAACCCCTAATAAAAATCGCTAGAATAGATAGATTGACAGGCAGTCGATGTCACATGCCTTCAGCACTGTCTTTATTACGGCCATTACGATCACTTATGCACAGCGTCCGGTGATTTGTGGTCAAGACTTCTTCTTTCGAATGTCTGACTGTGTGCGCGCACGCAAGCACGCACGAACTCTGTTTCGCCTGGAGGAAGCTAAAAAGTTTACTTTGTAGCTATACTTCTTGCCATTTGAGCTTACAATCGTGCCTTGCTATCACTATCCAGACTGAGATGTTTACAAAGTATAGGCTCACGTTTGATTCGTGATAACTTCTGCTCGATAGCCTATATTGTTCTTGTCTAAGTGGGAAACATTACAAAATAGTTACCACAGACATGCAGCTGTCAGTGAAGATGCAATGAAACATTGTTTTGAACATTCCTTGGGTCTAATATGGTAACTTGTAGCCTAAGTCTTTGTTGTGCGGAGTGGGTTTACAAATAGCAGTAGTACCTAGGCTACTGCTGCGTCCACTACTAGGCTACAAAACGAATATGAGACCGTTTTCTCTTTTCATTCGTTTACTCCATTACGATGACAACGTCTGACATTCCAGGTTGACTGGTTATTGCAGTAGCACCAGAAAGATAAAGTTGTCCAGGCCGCTGTATGGGCTATAGCTATAGTGTGACGCTGCATCAATCTGAGCAGGATGACAGAATGATGCTTACCTTTTTTTGCCTGATTGCGCGAATTTTTCTTCTGACCCATTACTGTCACAGCAGGGTGGTATATATGCCTAAACGATATTTGGCGCTTGGAATTGTGTTACTCCAGGAAATCCTTCGTCAGAAAATTGTCTCCATCAGGTATGGGGAGAATCTTGCTGGAATATGTTAGCAAAGTCCAGACAGTGAACACTTGACAGGCAAAGATGTAATCCAATCATATTTAGTCAAAGTATAAGAGGGTGGAGGTATCCAGTGAAAAGACCAATCAGATGTAAAGGCTCTCTTCCTTGTTCAAACTCCCCGCGATACAAGATGAAGGAACGTGGCAAAATGGGACGTGTATTTTCTCGCGAGACTTCATACCTTATCATAGGCTATCTATGTTCATTTTTTTCTGAGTTTTGAATTACACTTTGAAGTGCATAAAACATCTTCTTTTCTTGGCATACTAATACAGAATTTTATGTCAGAACAATTGTATTTAGACATTGTATCTAGTTATGTCATACTCTTCTTTCAGGTATGGCCTAATAGGCCTAATTCCTCCCATCCCATATCATTGTAACATACATGTATACATAACTGGAATAATCTATTTTACGTGTGAAATACAGGGATTGGACAATGAAACTAAAACACCTGGTTTTAGACCAGAATGAAGCATTAGTGTGTAGGTCCTCCTTTTGAGGCCAATACAGCATCAATTCGTCATGACAATGACAGACCTACAGTGGCCAGAGGGATTTTGAGCCATTCCTCTTGCAGGGTAGGTGGCTCTGGCAGGTCACTACATGATGCTGACAGGAAAACATTTCCTGACTCTCTCCACTAAACCTCCAAAAGTGAAGTGTTTTGAGATGTGGTCACTACAGGCCATGAGAGATCTTTAATTTAACTGTCAACATTCAAATCACTCTGTTTATATTCATGTTAACACCACTCTGTCATGTTGTGTGTAAGCCTGGTGTGTCATTAATCATCTTGATGCACAGCCCCACCTTTAGGGTAACGTTTGAACCATTGGGTGTGCATGGTCCTCCAAAACGGTTCAAAAAGGTCTCATATGGGCTCCTCCACACTGTGAAGGCGGACTCATTGAAGAACAAAACATGTTTCACATTGTCCACAGCCCAATATTTGAATTACTGGCCCCAATATTTGGCATTGTGAGTGACCATAGCAGCTAAACCATGAATATGGACCCTGTGGAGCACCTGAGGAATAGTTTTGGTGGCAACAGGAGAGGAAAGGGGCACATTTAGTTCTGCAATTAGTTTGGCTGAAGTGGTTTCATGTTGTCATTTTTTTTAAAATATTATAATCCCGGTTGGTACCCAGACATCTCATACACTGCTTTCTCTTGCATCCACAACTACTCCTGTTGAATGTAATTTGTCTTTCATCCAGCTATTGACAGACCACAAAGACTTAGTGCCCTGGTAACAGATGCAGCAAAGAGACACACACCAACAATTTGTCCTCTGTAGTAGCACATATGTCATGTTGATGCTGTAGCTGAGCTAAATTGTTTTATCATTACTTCAGTGCGCAGAAGATGATGGCCGAAACTAGTTGATTGCAAATCACAAATCAGAAAACTGAAAGATTGCTGTACTATTTCTCTTTGCATCCCCTGTGTTAGACTAGACCAATGAGCATTTCTTAAATGAATTTGCAGTGTATGTAGGGTATCACAGGCGTCTCAGGAGTGCACATGAATACACACAAATTCTCAGATACCACTGAGTGTGAATATTTCACACTTGCAATTGAGCCTTTTCTGTTGAATTTTCTGGTGGGCCCCTCATAGTGATGAAGGTATGAAGGTACCATTATACTTCAGTTGTATGTCTATATAGTAATATTCCATGTAATCAAACTAATGACCACACTGACAAAGATACAGTGATATAAATAGTATCATATTTACAGACTACTAAAGACACACTACAGACTTACACAGCACTGTTTACAATTGAGGACATGTAAGATAACATTATCTTTTATTTAAATTGCACTGAATTAATTTATAAAACAAACACATTATTGAAATATCTTTGGACACAATGTGTTATCTACTCCAGAATGTTTTAGGTGCACATTTGAAGGATAGTCTAGGGGAAAGTTAATGAGCTTTCTAATATCATGTGCTTCCCTTGAATCATCAAGAGAACAAAAGCTAAAACATGTTTAACATATTCCCAACTACAAAATACTCACATATAACTTATGCAAAAAATAAATAATAAACAGAAAAATTCAAGCTCACACATAACTTGCACACATCATGGTTTTAAAAATAATGAACTGCAATATTCTGATATTTGTCACTTCTCCCTGCATAGTTCTAAATTGGCTTCCAAAGTCAATGTATCCTCTTTAATCAATAAACATTACTGAATTTATGGTACCTGGTTTCCATCAGGCTAACCTAACATTTTATAAATGGGCATGTAGTTAATATGAAGCCTGAGTAATATTGCCAACACCATATAAGAACATATGGAATAGATTGTGTACTAAATAAATGGACAAAGAAATAAATAAATAGAAAAACTTAACAATAAGGACTAAAGGAAGATGTTTCAGTAATCACTCTCTCTCTATCTTTATTTTTGTACTCTCAATCTATCTTCTCTCTCTGTCTTGTTCACACAACGTTCACACACACACACTGGTGTCCCATCACGTCTTCTGAATCAAATGTGAGTGTGTGTATGTGTGTGGGCGCCATCTGGTGGAATTGGAACAGCACTGTGTCCATCATCAAAGGCCACCATTAGACCTCTGGGATAGAGTGATCCATGAGAGACTTCACAATACTGGTGGACATCCTGTGTGAAAAAAAGGAAAGAGAGAGAAAAGAATGAATGAGGAAGGCCTTAACATGAGGAGCACTCGGATTCCGTTGCAAAATCCCATAAATGCTTAACGCACCTCTTCATCATGTGCTCATATATGACTAATGGCATCACAGTGACTGTGACAACGCCTCCAGATGAATTCAAGATGTCAGAGACTTGAGAGTCCTAAAGGACAGAGATGGAAAAATGACATCCAGTGGACAACAGTCACTTACAACCAGATATTCAGACACAGAGAGAGAGAGAGAGAGAGAGAGAGAGAGAGAGAGAGAGAGAGAGAGAACCAGACTGTCACTGACCTTGAGGCCAATTACATTTTGTCCATTGATCTCACAAATTTGTTGGTCAGTAAGGAGACCATTTCTCGCCGCAGAGCTGTCTTTCACTATGGCAGTGATACGACCCTTTTTAAATAAAAACCCTAGTTGGCCATTCAGGTCCTTATGAAGGGTAACTGAGCGCTCCAGAGGCCTGTGAAAGGACACAGACACACACACACACACACACACACACACACACACACACACACACACACACATAAATATACCTCTCTATGACAGAAAATATGATTAACCTGTGTGTTGAGTATGCAAACACCTGCGTGTTAGTGTTAGCTTTCCGGGGCTCTACCTGTCTCGAACAGCAAGCGTGATCCTCTCTGCGTTAGCATTCTTTAGAGCTTTGTGAGCTTTGTCGCTGTTCCACCCGGCGCAGGACTCTCCGTTAATCTGCAGCAACTGATCTCCAAAACGCAAACCTGCCAGAGCTGCCGGTGTGTTGGCCTGCACAAGCTGCACAAAAACACCCTGAAATATGCAGACACACATTTACTACCAGTAAAATACACTTACTCATGTACCGCAACACATGGACAGTGAATGGGCATTTGGATTTGTGTGCAGTATGCGTGTGTATGTGCTTTTGCGTGTGCATGTGTGTGACTCAGTGAAGCAATACTAGAGGGATATCACTGTGATGTGCAACTGTCTGTAAGCAGTATGTACATAGCGCACTTACATTATCTATAGCTTTCAGACGGAGGCCAATCTTGCCATCGTTGTCTTTGCACAGCACCACTTCTCTCACACCCTGCCGGATCTCCGCTCGACGGATGCCTACGTCACCTCCTGTTATAGGGGCACTCGCCCACACTGCACCAGATGACATGACACTCACAACCTATGGAACAGAGCACATCCACCATTGGGACACATCCACAATTGGGATAAATGCAGAGACCGAATTTCCCTCAAGGGATAAAAAAAAGTATATATACATCCATACAGTTAAGCAAACACACATACACTCTCTCGCTCTCTCTTTCCCTCTGAGCTACACACACACACACACACACACACACACACACACACACACACACACACACACACACACACACACACACACACAAATTCCACATGTGCATATACTCCACACCTCAGACCCTTACCCCACTAGACTGGTCCGAGGAGGGGAGAGAGAGGACCTGCTGCAAAGCATCTTCACTCAAATTCAAGCCCATAAATTCGTTCAACTCAGGATACAACCTTGGGTAAAGTCCTTTACAACACAAAGGAAATTAGTGTAGGCTATAAGGGCCAGGGGAACATATCATTAATTCAGCTAATAAGTGACATTTTATATAATCACACACCTCCTGGAGCTGTGTCCCCAAACCCAACGGCCTTCTCCTCCTGGGCGGGGCCTGGCTCTGGTAAAGCTATTGCTCTGGAGGGGCTCGCGGAGAGCGCATTTTGCGCCTGCGCAATGTCCTGTAAAACCATCAAAACAGTAAATAAAAATGGTTTGCAATGAGCCCAAGATCTCTGGCGCAGGGATAAAAGCACACTCTAGTGCATTATTTATATCACCGTTAAGACACAAACCTGCATAAATTTATCCACCTTCATGTCCTCGAGTGACGGATACAATGACATCGTCTCGGGTTTCTGACTGAGCTCCGATTACCTGAAGGATACGAGCAACACCGTTCTGCACGGATAAGAGCAGGCATTCAATTTGGACAGACAAAGTCATATATATCTATATACACTTCAAGTAGCCTAGATTACTACACATGAGACGCTAGCCGGATATTATATTGTAAATGTGTATAACAAATGTGCTGGTAAGATCCGCAGATCTGACGTAAGCAAAGCCGCATGCTCCATTGTATTGCTTTACATTGCAGCTGTAACCTTAGAGCAAGAGGGGGCAGGGCATCAGAGATGCAAAAGCATAACTTTATAGTAAATACCATACGATGTGAATAATTGGGCATCCATTCACTACCCGACGTGCAGAATGACACAGAGCGCTTTAATGTGGGATAATTTCATGAAGCCTATGCCTACCATATTATCCTATATTAACCTACCCATTAAGCCTCAACGGCCACAGCTACTCTGTAGCCTGGGAATAACAAACTGGTCTAGAATATCATCTGAGATGCTCAGGCGTAACCTAACGTTACCTGACAAACTGGGCTCTTGGACCTCACCCAACCAACCTACCTTCTTGGCGCAAATGGCAGTTTTGGTACCCTAAAGTCCTTCTGGGGGGTAAACGCAGACACTGCTGTATCTTGGATTTGGTGCAATCGACTTGTCCGGTCCAATTGTTGCTGTGGTGATGGGCCGCGCACCTCAGCGACTTTGTTGTTAAATGTAGAGCACGCGGTGTCAAATGCGGATGGCACTCACTTGCTACAGTGCGCGTGCGCCCTCCATCCATACGAACTGCTGGAGTGATGTCTGTGTTATGCATGTTAATTGTCAAATGATAAACTAAAATGTTTTTCCATATAGAAGACACAATCAGGGCTACGTTCAGGTAGTCTTAGTATTTAACATGTAGTTCATCAGAGTATCTCATGAAATCTCTTTCTCTTTTACGAGTTCCCTCATTAAGCCTTTCTAGGTCTATTCCACATTCCACAGCGCTGTTATGAGTCCGCTGGGATTAGTCTGTGAATGGAAATAGATCCGCCCAGAGAGATCTTGAGCAGAGTTGCCGTTGACAAGAAGTTGTTGAAGCAATAAATAACTAAACAAATGTGTGGAAATCAAATAGTAGAGTACATGGTCTATAGTACCGGCACATTTAAATTTGATTTTCGACAAAATATGAAATAACTAAAAATAGCATATATACTTTTATTCTCTGCAGGCCTAAATGATTTCCATAGTTGAACACACAATGCACACATCAACGCTGATTATACAGGACCCAAAGACATTTTAGCAACACAACATTAGTCTCAAGCTAGTACTGACTTTACCACTTCCTAGCATAAACTCACCCAGAAATGTTTAAACCACCACTGTTTTTGGTTATTTTGAAATATGAAATGTTTAAGTGCAGATATTTCTCGTCCACCCTCCTATATTTTTCACGGTTGGTCCCTCGGACATTTAGACCTAATCTACAGTATCTTCTTGCTCCACAAGAAAAAATCAGCACATATTTATATAAAATTATATACAATTCTCATCTCAACTGAATCCCATATACAGTAGAGAAACACTTTTCAATTCACAATACTTCTGCTTGTAATACATCTGTTGCTTCACAATCACAGAACCAGGCTCTGGGATTCATCCATTACTATTCTAGCATTCAACTCTTCCATGGAGTAATTCCTACATGCACCACAATACAGTGTGTACAGAATAAACAAAACAAAAATCCAAAAACAGGACCAATGACCAATGTGAAATATAACTCAAAAAGTATAAGAATATCAGCTGCATTAAGATAGCATTGCCTAATTTTCAATATCCTCCAATGCTTCCCACTTCTCTTACTGCACACCTTACATGATACTCTTCTACTTCCTCTCTGTCTTTGTCTCAGTATACCTCTTAGTGCTACTCTGTCAATTCAACTGTCTCATCACTATCCCCTTCCCCATGCTGCTCCTTTTTGCATGTGTCGGATGTGCTGGCCCTGGGCCTGACTCTGTAGCGGAGGAGGACGTCTTGTGTGGGCGGCAGGATGCCTAGTCCTGCACGGGTACAGTCTGTGGTCAGTGGAGTATTTGAGTGTCCGAGCTCCAGATCATAGTGCCACAGCACCAGCGCTAGGAAGATCTTGATTTCACATACTGCAAAGAACCTCCCAGGGCATTCACTTACTCCTGAGCCAAAAGGCACCAAGAAATGCTTTAGCCTGCGGCCGTTCTTATAGAAAAGGCTTCTCCTTTGCCCTGCATTGTCCAGGAAGCGATCAAACTGGAACTCCTGCAGGAAAGAGATATACACTTGTGACTAAAGTTGCAATTAACCCTAATCATGACCTTTCCAGTAACAGACAATAGGGGTCCTGGGTATGCTGCTATGTAAACTGAGGCAGTATTTTTTTTTCTGCTCTCTATGAAGAGAGAATGTTTGACGTATACATTTCATATAGTCCTACTTTTGGGGTCACCTGGGAATTTTGAAAAGTGTGTCTTTTAGATAGAAAAGAATGGTGAGAATTAGGTTTTTATTCCCCTTAGACTTAATTATGTTTTACACTCCCCTGCAATCCGCAACTTTTAAGTTCCCTTGCAATATCGCTATAGGCAGGTTATTACAACACAGAGGAACTACGACTGACTGTGATTTCTAAAAACAAAGAGTTGTGTAGTTAAGACATCTTAAAATAAGACATGCTGCTATTCAATTTAGTCAAAATGATTTACGAGAAAGTACTTGGTAAGTCTGGTTTATACTAAAAACAATACACTTGATTGGATAGATTAGATAGATAGATAGGAAGACAACATACTCATGCATATTGTTACAAAGATCAAGAATAACACAATAAAGATACCCCAGATTTTTTGTTGTGTGAGGGCTCAAGGTGTGACCCAGCTGGAAGCCATAACAAAAGCCTCAGTATCTTATTTTGTGATATGTGCGGTTTGTTCATCAGATCGTTCAAGTCATTGCTAAACCAGAAACTATAAGCATAAGATACTATAGATAAGTGTTTTTGCAGTGTAAAAATGGAGACCATGCATGCATTTCTGTCTGTTTCACAGGGTAAACTATGTGACATTAAAAGATTGCCACAGATGTGTGGGTCTGATTACATCAGCACTGGTCACTGTCATGGTAGGCAGGCTATGAAAGGGTTTTCAACACTGGGTGCTAAAACGTCATGCATGCTACCGTATCTTTATATCAACAGAATGTGAGCTGACTAGGGGTGTAACGATACACGACACGAAATGATACACTATATTGGGTTCACAAGAACGAGACAAGACAATATTGTAACACTTTTTTTTAAAAGAAATCTTCAGTGAAGAAATACATTACTGGAAAAAAATGCTTTTTATAGGCTGAAAGTCACAGCAGTTATGCTACAGTGTTTTAGGGGAAACTTTTAGGTGTGGTCTAAATAAAAGGCCAATTCACACCAAAGATTCCCAACGTGACGAGACTGAGTTGCAGCGGTGTGAATTAGAAGTTGCACGTAGTTGCAAGCCGTCACAAGTCGTCGCAAAGCATTAAAAATGTTGAGTCGCAAGGTTTTAGAACGTCGCGGCTCGTCTCGTCGGGAATCTTTGGTCTGAACCCTTTTAAAGGAGCCGCAACAGAGCTGAAATTCCGTATAAACCGGCAACCATTGGAAAACCCTAGGAATCTTTGGAGCTCCTTGGTCTTGGGCCTTGGAGACTCACACCTTCACCTCATCCATGTGTGCGCCCAGTGTACTTAACACATAGCCTAAGAATGAAATAGAGGCTGGATGATTATGGTTATGATAGCAGACGCTTTTGTCCCAAGATGAAAGATGAAAGAGACATTTCTCGGCCTTGACAAAGAGCGAATGCTCGAACAGTCTAGCCCTCACATGTTTTGCATGATCCTGCAGATTATCAGAGAATGGCATCAATAACACAATAACAAACCTGTGAAGCATGTCTCTGAGAAACTTATTTACAAACGACTGAAATACTGATGGAGCATTGGCTAATTGATGGTGATGGCATTGAGACAGGCTCGGCGCCAGGGGGGGGCCATAGGGGTCCAGGCCCCCCCAAACAGGTCTCTGTGCCCCCCCAAACAGAGTGCTCTGTAGTAGATATTTTGCAGTATTTTGCCCCCTCCCCCCGACAGGTGCCCCCCCCCCGTCGATGCTCATAGCCCCCCCACTCGTGGCTCTCTGGCTCCGAGCCTGCATTGAGAGCTCTGTGATCTATACAAGGGTGCAACCCACCGGCCTTCTTCTTGACAAAGATTAAACCTGCTGACACCTGCAATGTGGATGGTGAAATGAAACCTTGAGCTTCATCCACATACTGCATGGTAATCGTCTCCTTGGTGGACAGGGGATAAACTCTAGAACGTGGTAGTGTTACCCCTTGCAAAAGGTCAATGGTGCAGTTCCAAGGGGCAATGAAGTGGTAGGTGTGTGGCCTTCGCTTTACTGAAAGCTCCAGCTGGATCTTGGTATTCAAATGGGATATTGATGTCTCTCCGGACTCTCCATGGATGTAAAGGAACATTGAACCTGTAGACAATGGTCCTGACCAGCTGGAGACCAGACAAGCACCCTGCTGCTAGACCAAGTGATATGAGGGTCATGTTGATGTAGCCATGGTAATCCAAGGACAATGGAATGGATAGGTGAACATAGTCAATGGTGAATTGCAGGACCGGCAGTCTCTCTGTGACCCTGAGCCCAGCGGTCGACCATCAACTGCATTCACCCGCAAAGGAGAGACACATGGAGTACTTGGAATCTTCAAGCTGTTCCGCAATGAAATAGCCAGCAGCACCAGAATCAATCATGGCAGGGCCAGAGTAGTGGTTAGATCCCCATTTCAAAGTGTTGCTGAATAGTTCAGGTATTACCAGTACAGGTATTATATTAGAATATTTTATGAGAAGGGTTTTTTTTTTACTCAACACAGCTGAACGGTCTTGGCTTTTGGAGTACGATGGGTACATGCTGTCCTAAAGTGGCCTCTACACAGTACAAACATAGGCTGTTGCATCTCCGACGCTCCTTCTCCTCAAGTCAGACGTGTCTGACCTATCTCCATCAACTCATAGGCTAGCGGGGTCTGAAGAGATTCACTACTGAAGCACGAGCGGATCCTTGGGAGTCCTCTTCCTGAGGAGATTAACTGGGCACATGGCTAACGCAACCAACTGGTCCAGAATTTGTCAACTCGACAGGCTAATTCAGACTGGATCTCAGGTCTCAGGCCATATCGGTGGACAGTGAGGAGACCATTTTTGGCCGCAAAGGTCCGAGAGTAGTCAGCTACAGAATGATCACCTTTAGCTTCAGTAATAGCTCCCCATCCTCCAGTCCCTTCGCTGGATGCTCAAACAATGCTTTAAAGAGTGCCTTGAATCGGGAAAAGTCTTGAGTGTCTTCTCCCCCTGTACTGTACGCCTAGTTTTCAGTGTATTTAAAGAGGAACTATGCAGGATGGGAGATTTCTTCACGGTTTTCTCATTTTACGCTTCCCCAGCTTTAGTGTGTATATTTTACAACACTACTACACTACAGGCAGATTGTAGTTACTGTAATATGAATACCATATTACAGTAACTGCCCCTGTGTATTAACCTCATAGCTGAAGAAATTACGGTCTTGGTCATCTGTAATTTTTGTTCCCATAAAAATGGCAAGAACGCTTTTGTCATTCCGTTTTTGTCATGACGGGTTAGGGTTCATGTTTTGTGGTTTTATCGTTTATGGTTTTATTTGGGATCCCCATTAGCCTGGTCAGACCAGCTATTCTTCCTGGGGTCCTATCAATCATTCGCTTAGAACATCATAATTTGCATATGAAACATAAACACGCAGCATGACAGTGTCATGTGTTCATGCCATGTGACTCTTACAGTATGCAATGTATTTTGTGCAAGCACTTCCGCAGATGAGATGGATACTGTATGCAGCCTACCGTAGGATTGGGATATATTTCTGGGTCCATATGTATAAGCTGAGGGTACAAGGCGATGTAATCTCCTTTTCGGATGGCAGCAGTGTCTCCCGAGTCCAGAGTGATGGTGGAATCCTCATTAGCAACACGAATCATTATGGAGGCACTGGATAATCTCAGAGCTTCCTCTATGATACTTCCTGTTCGAAAAAAAAAGTTAGATGTTTGTGGCCCTGAAATGTTTTGATGTCATCGGGGGCAGCAACATTCACTGTGGTTTAGCAAAGTTCCATTGGATGCCATGGAGCATCACACTGCTCACTGATTCAATTTATAACTGAGAATGACATAATTAAATCAGGGCTCATATCACTATAACACCAAGATCAGGGTGACATTACTGAATCAAATTTGTCCTGAAAGGACATAGCCTGAAAATACCCATACAAACCTTTGGGATTTGCCCTGCATGTCCGTCTGGCCAAGAGACCATGTTTTGGAATTGTATTTAAAACCTTTGTTTACGAGATAGCTATACTTCTGAAATCATTTGGTAAGAGTACCATTTTAAGTTACACCCCTGCTGGAAGTCATAAGTCAATTAACCCCCACACCATGCCAATGTTAATACCAATGGCTGCATTCCATTAAAATGTATCCTTCCCCACTAGAGGAGACAAGACATTGGACTATGTCTACACTACCAAGGCATACCAAGGCATACAAAGCCATTCCCCTCCACCACCCCATTGACTGTTTCTCAAAGTTACGGTGGGATCCTTCAACGGTGCTATTTGAAGGATGTTACATCATAAAGTCGTGCGTCAGCACTGTTCCAATATCAAGCATCCATCAAAGTCTACCAAATTCTACAAAGGCCGCAGTCCTTCGCTTTGCCGAATGTTCGAGGATGCATGTGTGTGTATCCTTTGCATCCTAAACAAGGTATTTCACTATTATTATGTATTTAAAGGTAAACAATGTCTTATTGTCACTATGTAAAGTGGCCTATATGAAGTATAGGCTCAGGACACTTTGACAACTCTTCTACCGTAATCGTGTAAAGAAAGCCTTTCAAACCTTTTCCAATGACAAGGCTGCCCCTCAACAACCCCCTCCCCCCGGGACAATTACACTACCCTATCCCTTACCAGAAACCTGAATAGATGCACAATTATTAAAATATACAAATCATACAAATAACTGGCATCGGTGACGTCTTTGATATGAAGATTCCTGGAACTACGCTTCTACTATACTTCTATCACAGGTCAAGGTGTAGTTCAAACTAATTTTACGACAGTGTACGGAAACGTTCCGTCTGAACTATGATTTTGGGAAACACTTGTGTTGCTTAAACGATGCAAACGGACTATGTAAGTTGCACCACTATAGTTTAAGCTATCATTTTGGGAAACAGTTGTCTCGTACTTGCATATTCCAACCATGGAAGTTGCTAACATAGTAGCTAACAATGCTGTTGGGAAACGTACCCTTGGCTAGAAAGGACACAGTTAGCCACAACCTATTCCACACTGACACATAACTGACACACCCAGATGATGGTCAGACCAACAATCTGATTTCTTGAGTTCTTTAAACTTTCCCTGAGGTTCCCTTAGGTTACAGACTGACCATACCAGCACACCCATCCTCCCCCGCTTCACACATCTTATGGAATTGAGGGAGATGCACCCTGCCCTAACAGGACAGTCCAAAATCTACTGGCCTATGAGATATATCCTACATGTACGGTTCTTTATCTTGTTCAACCCTCTTGTTGTGTTACGGTCAAACTATTTACTATTTCTATATTATTAAATTAACAATATTTTACTACATGAGGCTCCATGACTTTGCTAACACAGGGCACCTAAACACACAAATGTTGATGATTTTCATTACAATGTGGGTGTTTTATTTTACTTTAGAACACAAAAATGACCGGCCATGAGCAATGAATGGGTAAGAAAATGGTCTGTGTATAAAATTGAGTCTGGCACATATACAATCATATGGACTGTATGTGTACTTTTGTGCGTGTACACACACACACACACACACACACACACACACACACACACACACACACACACTCTGCCTGTTTGCTTCTATGCCAGTCCCCATACAGTTCCTGAATAGTAACTTCCCCTTTCTGACTTGCATGAGCTCAGGTCAATGATAAATAAAAGTAAAATAGTAAATGGAAGTTCAAAACTGGTAATATCCCATAGAATTTAAGTTGATACAAATGTCTATCACAACATTAGATGATAATATATGTGTTAATATGGATTTATAACAAGTTATAATGCAGTGGTCAATTCTGACCTATTATAATAAACATACAGAGCAGCCCTGCCCTGAAGGTGTCATGTGGAATAGCATTTACCTAAGACCACCATTGAGTCCAGCTGTTCTCTTGAGATACTGATTGGTTGATCTGGATCACCTGGTTGCTCCAGCACACGGTCCACCTCTGCACGAGCCTCTCTCAGAGCTTCTGGAGAACTGCACGGTAAACACACCCCAGTGAGATAAGGCAACTCTTTCACAAGAGAGCTGTGTTTATTTCACAAGAACTCAAGTCACCACAGAAATATTCAGACACAGATCAAATACACTCATTGAGTCATTGCAATCATGTTGGGTGTTGCTCCTCACGAAGAATAATGGTACGACTTCCTCTGCAAAATTGTTTACATTTACACAAAGTTTTGTAATGAGAGGTTCTCATCAGGGTGTGATGTCATTTCCATGTTTCTCAAACCTGCCTGAACAAACATACTTTTTGATTGGAACTGTTCACATCCTCTTTTTGTTTTGTGGCATTGTCATCATAACATCTGAAATATATTAGTCAAAGCGCCACAAGTACAGTAATTTCCCAACTATTAGCTTATAGGCTTATACATTGATTTTGCAAAATGTCGTCAGCTATGAGGTTAATAAAAGGGGGCAGTTACTGTAATATGGTATTGGGTCATTCCACGCCAAATCAACCAGAGCCCACGCACTTGCGTCTCAAAAAAATCTGAAAAAAATACCATGTGTGCCTATGTTACCCAGGAGACACTCTGTAAAATGTTTTTGTGCTAAGATCAATACTTTTCAAGTAACAGCCAGTTTTACAGGGGGAGGGGGGTGTCAAATTTGTTCTGCCTCTTTTTTTTGTCAAAGTTCACAAGCTCATTGCTCAAGAACTGGAATCTGTAGGAGGCTCAAATTTTGCAGGCTGGTGCATAAATAGGAATAGTATGCAGTAAAATCACCACGAGTAGTCTGGATGATGCTGCATGGTCATAGCAGTCCCTCAAAGTTGATCAAAATTTTATTGGAGTTTTTGGCTGGGTTCTGTTTAGGCCTTCAGAAGACACATTTTTACTCAACATAGACTCTTGGGTTTTTTTTCTTATTGAGATAAGTAGAAACACTCTCCGAAAAAGCAATGAAGAGAAAAGAAAATCCATCAGGGACTGAACAGCAGACCTCACAAGTTTGAAAAATAAATTTGGATCTCATATTCAGAGCACCTTAACACCTTGTGGGGATATGCAAAGATTTTTTAAATATTTTTTTCCATAATCTGCATTACCTCTTCTTTTTAAAAACACCAATTTGACTTGTCTTATGCAAATCTTTCTTTTTCATTTCCCACCCTGAACAAGGGCAAAATGCACCATAGAGATCTATTGAGAGATTTGTTTTGTATAGAGTAACCACTAGGTGCCACTAAAATCACTGAATCACTGAAATTGCCGGGTGGGGACAAAACATATTGATCTCAATGGTGCATTTTGTCCATGTTTAGGGTGGAAAATGAAAAAGAAAGATTCGCATAAGACAAGTCAAATTGGTGTTTTTAAAAAGAAGAGGTAATGCAGATTAACGAAAAAAATAGTAAAAAAATCTTTGTATATTCCCGCAAGGTGTTAGGGTGCTCTGAATATGAGATCCAAAATTATTTTTCAAACTTGTGAGGTCTGCTGTTCAGTCCCTGATGGATTTTCTATTCTCTTCATTGCTTTTTCGGAAAGTGTTTCTACTGATCTCAATAAGAGAAAAAAAATCAAGAGCCTATGTTGAGTAAAAATATGTCTTCTGTAAGCCTAAACAGAGCCCAGCCAAGAACTCCAATAAAATGTTGATCAACTTTGAGGGACTGCTATGACCATGCAGGATCATCCAGACTACTCGTGGTGATTTTACTGCATACTATTCCTATTTATGCACCAGCCTGCAAAATTTGAGCCTCCTACAGATTCTAGTTCTTGAGCAATGAGCTTGTGAACTTTGACAAAAAAAAGAGGCAGAACAAATTTGACACCCCCCTCCCCCTGTAAAACTGGCTGTTACTTGAAAAGTATTGATCTTAGCACAAAAACATTTTGCAGAGTGTCTCCTGGGTAACATAGGCACACATGGTATTTTTTTCAGATTTTTTTGAGACGCAAGTGCGTGGGCTCTGGTTGATTTGGCGTGGAATGACCCTATTAGTATAGTTTAGTTTCTTTTAACTTGCATAAAACACTGTCCTGAGGCTTATACACAATGCGGCTAATACACAGAAAATTACTGTAAACAGGCTGCACTCCGTGACCACAAACACCTCAGTACCTGAGCATGTGGTAGAGACTCCAGAAGGCAGTGGGGAGAGTGTTGGCCTGCGAAGCCCACAGCATGCACACATGGGTCCGGGCCTTTCCACGCTCATCCAGCTGCATGCTATCAAAGGCATCCATCCTGCGCTTGATGAGGGCAGAGATGCTTTGGTGGCGTTGCAGCCGAACATGGTGGAATTTCTCAGCCAGGGCCTCGCGTGCCAGCCAAGCACGTACACACAGATGGATGGGCAGCCCTGCTGCCATTTTGGGGAAGGCATGGTCAAAAACCAAGAAGTCATGGGCCACCTGGCGCATGCATGGATTAGCCTGGGCAGATCTGTTATCTCCTTTCTCCAACATGCCCACCTCTTGCCCAAAGAGAGTGAGGAACCCTGCCTCAAACATGATACGATAAGAGAAATCCTGGAGCCCCTCCTCCTCCCAGTCTTCACCCTGAGGAAGGTTTTGTCTCAACACAGCCTGCAGGTTACCCAAAATGCTCTCAGTCAACTCTGTGAGTGATGATCCCTGCAGTGTTTGACGAAATAAGGAATGGACTTCTCTGTAACTGCTTGTATATGCAGGTGCTGTAAAGTCAGCATGACCAAAGACCTGAGTCATAGTAAGAGAGAACAGAGAAAGGAAATAGTAAGTCAATCTTGCAAAATTCTGACATTACTATACTGTACAGAACATGTGCAGGCCTGTCTGTTCTGTAAGCCTACTCAGTATGTTGAGAGAGTTTCAGCCAGCTATAGCCTACCTAATTGCTGAAATTGGCCACTGTCCCGTAGTCATTTAATTAGGTAAAAGTTGAGTGGGGAAAGACTTTTTGTCAAGGTGATAATTAACTTGCAGAGGAAATGCAAAAGCAGGCAATGTGATGTTCAGTGAGGATTATTCACGGTCATTTCATTCAGGCTTAAAGGTCTGTGTAACATTTTCAACTCGGCATTAGCCTACCCGCTGAGAGAAGCCGATGGCGAACTTCTGGAAGTCCAAGTTTTTCCCTTGTCGAACAACGGCCGGGAAAGAAAACGGATCTGTAATAAATGTGAAATACTTTCCGGCTATTTTACATGTAAAAGCTTTTCCACACTTCTTCTCTGTCTCCCGTAGAAAAGCCAATGGGTTTCTGCCGTAATCTAATGCGACCCCAAGAAACGGGATCCAGCCTGCTTCTAACGGAGGCTCACCGGGACGCCTGAAGAAATTGAAACAAAAACAGTCCTCTGAATTGTAACAAAAATGCACTGAACTCAAAATGGCAAATGTATTCAGAAGAACTGGTACAATGAAGCGTAAATAATTAGCACGTGAGGAAGAACGTGAAACAGTGCGTCCTCGTTTACAAGGCTACACTTTCAACCTTTCTTTATCAAAATAGACTCGTAGGGATCTACAAGTGCAGTCTTGTTAGTTACATTTAAAGCTATGATAGCTACTGATGACTTCTAAAATCCTTGCAGCTGTGTCATATCACAACCTGAATAGACTACAACAGAGCTACTTTGAAACTTTACACACATTTCGCCAACTTATTAGCTTTTGTAAAACGAAACTCTCGTTCTCACCTTTTCCTGGGCTCAAGAAACAAACAAAAGAGAAATAGGGGCAATAAAATGGTTAAAATCCCAATAAGTAAGGCAGACATGGCTGGGAAACGACATGTAGCCTAACCTGGTCTTCGTCTTCTTGTTTCGTCTCACCGTCTCCTTCACCCTGTGTGTGAGACGGGATGCTCCTCCCTGACAGTAGTCGCGCAGGAGGTCTGTTGCTGTTTCGGGAAATGGGGCTGCAAATGCCAAGACCACAACCACAACCACATATTTTTTCTTGGGAACTTGGTCTGTTGCAAACATTTGCAATAACATCGACCATTGTCTATTCAATTAGGGGTATTATTAAAGGTTTTGAGTGTCAATCAATTTTATAGGCTATAGGCCTACTTTCTGTTTGGTTTATTTCACAAAATGGGGAATTTGACTGGCTTTGGGACAGATCATCCTGATGATGTAACCCTTGTTGACAGAGCAGACGCCCTCCTGCTGCACTGTAGTCTACTGTAACTGGAAGGTGCTCCTGTGAATCCAAGTTCATTTAATTTATTTCAATAAATGGATGAGGCTTTGTGTTGCTTAATGATTGGCACAAAATACAATAGCTATGGCGATTGTGTAGAACGGAAATGATTAATCCATATTCCATTTTGTTTAGACCAGGGGTGTCAAAGACCAGACCCAGGGGGCAAGTCAGGCCTGTCAGCAGGTTTGTTATGGCCCCCCAGATGTTTGGGGTAGGAAAGGAAATTAGATATTCACATCCAGATGTCATCATGTAAGTGAAATATTCAGTTTCTCTATGATGATCCCTAGTCCAGGATCATTTAGTCTCATGTTTCCAATAAATGGATGAGGCTTTGTGATACCCACCATGTCAAAGAGATAAATGTATAAAATCCATTGTACCATGCCTTGCGATTAGCTACAATTATGTTAGGGTGGACACTACGGTTAGAGTGGACAAGACATGCTCTCATCTTTCACACTTCCAATGTCCTAAATGACCACATTCATGTTGTAAACCATCTGAATTACTCATGTTGTCAACCCTCTGCAGGTTTAATTCCCAGGCTTAATGCTGTTAACCAACAGGCCCTAATGCTGGGCAGACATTTACAATTACACTTTGAGTGAAGTTCCATTGTTTCTTTTTTTCTTTTTTTTTTGTGTTGAAAAGGCTGTAAAAGCTCGACTTCTGGGAAGCATAACACATTTGGTCTGACTGGGACATCGCTTCCTGTAATTTTTGTATCTGCAGCAGTTTCAGACAGTTTGACAAATAAAGACATACAGTAGTGGGGAAAGAATCAGTGCTAATGGACTATTTTGTGTTGATTGGGAAGGCTGTGGAATGTTTTTGCCTCCGTCCATTTTTGGTATTGTGGCTGTTATGTATTTGCCAACTATTTATAGGCCGGGGGAACCCAGACAAACCTGTTGGTAAATTGTAATTATCTCTGCATGTCAGTCTGGCAAGGAGGCCATAATGCACCAGTTTAAGTTTAATTTCACTACTGGTTATGCCCTTGGAATTCAAGTCAATGAAACCTTTCCAGGCACTCTCACAATCTCAACTGTTAACCAGGCAGATAACAGTTAACAGTTAACAGATTTAGGCTTAACCGTTAAACCTCAAGAAAACAGAAGTGTTGCAACAACTGCCAGCACCAAGTCTTGCAATTCACAACAGACAAGTTGTTCAGTGTTTCAGCAGCAAATGTTAAGAACTGAGTGACAGTACACTGATACATAGGCTGTGTCCGAAACGGGGGAAAATGCTGCCTTTTAAGATATCTTACAGGGGAGCGAGGCATAGTGGCACGTCCGAATCAGAAACGCTGCCTTCTTAATCTGTCATCATCCTACCTAAATCATCAAAAACAACAGGCCTCAATGACTTCAGACCAGTGGCTCTCACTTCAGCGGGTGTTAGAGCGCTTGGCACTCTTACCAGGCAAACATATCTGTGGGAGATGCTATCAATTTGCCAGCAACACCTATATCTTGTTCATCGACCTCAGATTGGCCTTCAGTACAATCAATCCCCATTCCCCACATAGTATTCTCCAGGCTTCAAAGCATGAATGTTGATATACATCTCTGTGCCATTGCATATTGGACTTTCTGAGCAACATGAAGTTAAGCAGTCAAGATTGATAATATACATCATGGCCTCTGACTCTCAACACTGGTGCTCCACAAGGCTGTGTGCTATCTCCTCTGCTTTTCTCAATCTATACCAATTACTTGGTATTTCACCACCACTCAGTCGAAATGTTCAAATCGCAGATGACACCACAATCACTGGCCTCATAAGTGACAATAATAGTCTCAATACCACAAAGAGGTTGACTGGGCTGTAGACTGGTGTAGCAACAACAAGCTCCATCTCAATGCCTTAAAGACTAGGGAGATAGTTGTGGATTTGAGGAGGAGGCCTAACCCACCATGCCCCAGTTATTATATGTGACCAGCCAATTACCTTGACAGACTCCTTTAAATTCCTTGTCTGACACATCAGCAAGAACTTGAAGTGGGAGATTAACACCACTCACATGATCAAGGAGGCTCAACAAAGACTATACTTCCTCAGGCAACTTAAAAAGTTTCATGCGAGCAAACATCCCTTGTATTTCCACAAAGCCACAGAGAGCATCGTCACACCATTCATCACTGTCTGGTATAGGAGTTCTGACTGTCGCACAGTTGGCACCTAGGCCTCTAACATAATTGGGTGTGACCTGTATACAGTTAATGCTCTGTGCCCTGAACACACCTTAAACAATGCTTCAAGAATCATAAAAGATCCCTCTCACACAAACCACCACTTTCTCCAGCTTCTCCCCTCTGGACGACGTTACAGATCCATATAAGGACTGAAGCCACACATTTCAAAACAGCTTCCCTTCAGCTGCAAGACTCTTGAACACAATCGAACTGATTATTTTTAATGAAATCATTATTAATTTATTATTATTATTATTATTATTTCATTTTATTTTGTTTTATTACTTCTTCACTGGATTGAGCTACACCCTGTAACAAAAATATCACATTGTTGTGTGGTAATAAGTATCTATTTATCTACCTATCTATCTACCTATCAATCTATCTATCTATCTATACTAATGGGACATTTGTATTACAAGCGTTACTTCTGTTGAGTTTCAGGAATGTGCAGGCACACTTTTTTCTTTGTCTGTCATGTCTCTGCATGACAGAATGTCGTAATTCCATTAAACAGTGAGAAACCTACCATTTTACTTAAAAACAGAAATACAATCGTCATATTGACCTTCTAATAATTATGAATGACCAGCACATTTTTGAGGAAGAAGAGGAGTAAAGGGTTTTCAATACAATGCTTTGCCAGTATGGTAATTATGAATGTGCACTAGCCCAAAATCTATTGTAGATGTGCAAATTTAATGGCCTTCCCTCCCACTAATTTGTAGAACAACTCATCCCCAGCAGGAGCTGTGCACTTGAAGGGATTGAGGTCATTGCATTGCCTTTAACTACTCTGCCTGGTCTCTGCCATGAAGGAAACAAACTGATGAGAAAGCATGGTCTATGAAATTAATCTCATCAGCTGCCCACTGAGAATTTAATGACTAGTGTCAATTAATTTACATTTGCATTTATGAAAGCTTTGTTCCCATTGATCCCCATATGCTTAATGATTGGTAAAAAAAACAATCAAAATGGGAATTGTGCAGAACCGCAATGATAATCCATATTCCATTTTGTTTATGTAGACCAGAGGTGTCAAAGATAAGGTCCAGGGGGCAAATCAGGCCCGCCAGCAGGTTTCATATGCCCCCCCAGATGTTTTGGGTAAGAAAGGAAATTCAATATTCACATCCAGTTGTCATCATGTGAGTGTATTTTCTCTGTAATATGATGAACCAATTAAGCCTAACACTAAACCATCTTCAGAAAGGAAGATGTAGAAAAATGTGTTTTGCTGCACCTTTAATTACAATATGCTGGTGTAGACACTCGTTATGCTGGTCAAAAAGAGAAAAAAGGCAGGGTATCTCAAGAAAGACAAAAACACTGTATGACAGCAGACAACATAGTATGACAAAGCTATATGCCTTTTTACTCATAGGTGAGTTTAATGAATGCATATCAAACCACTAGCCTACCAATTCGTAAAAATGATAATGGCCTGAGCATGACCATGACGGTGCCCATGGGGTAAAATTCCAACAAATCCGACCACTGCCTATTTATGAGTTGGACCAGAGGCGGACATTCCTTGTTCCAAAGAGTAAAAGTCCTTAGTCCTGCCATATATTCTTTCTACCTGTGCACTTAACACAGGTGATATCACTAATTATCTGATCTACTGTACCTGGCAGCTAATTAGGATGAACTGCCTGGTTTCCAAAATGGTTGGATGAAATACTTGGCAGGACTTTTACTCTTTGGAAACAGGAATGTCCGCCTCTGAGTCGGACACCCCTGAATTGTAGGCCTAATCGTGAGATGAGTTCATGCTACTACCCCAATGTGCCACGAGATGGCGACTACATAACGAGATGTAATTTCATCGAGGTGGTCACAGAGTCCAAGATTGGCCAGAGTAGCTTTGGAACGCGTTAAGTGGTAAGAAGACATAAAAGATGCAGCATTTGTGTTCTCTGAAAATGTATTGTTCAATTTATTGTTAAGACTATTGAATGTGCTTTAGATGTTTGCTAGGAGGACAGGGGGGTTGTGGTAGGTCTATAGGCTACAGGTTACTCTATCAAGTAGGTTACTGTCTTAACACTTGCGCTCCAATGTCGTTTAATAAGATACATGATGCTCACACAGTTGGTGATCAATTTGAACTTATTTATTATGCGTCAGTACCGAGCCTTTGCGCATGGTTGTGCAGGTGGTGTGGTGACCAAAAAAAAAAAAAAAAAAACAATTTTAGGGGGAAATTGAAGTTGTGCTTTAGGCGCCAATGATAGCCTAATATGATAACGTAATAACAATATTTATAATAATAATAATAATAATAATAATCAAAAACTTTCTCAGTAGCCTACATTGAACCTCTTACTAAATCAGACCACGCCATGCTGGGGAATAGATCTAAGCACACCGAGATCTAGCATAGACACGATTTGATTCTATAAATTATAAGGCTAGCCTACTCAAGGCAGATATGCAGTCTAGGCCTACAGTCGAAGCTCCGATCTAAATTTTTTAATAGGCTATACTTTTTTAATTAAACGTGCCTCATGCAATCCGTTTTAGCCGCGTTATTATCACCTGTTTACTCTCTCTCTCTCACTCACTCACTCAAAACTCACTCTCTCACACTCACACTCACGCGCGCACGCACGCACGCACGCACGCACACGCAAAAGAGATAAGCAGTGCATGCGCGTTCGGACAAACCTCCGGAGATTAATTAAACATGACGTTTTCTTTTAACAGTAGCCGCCAAGCTGCGGCAGGGATGCCTCCGTGCGCCGCCTCCGGGCTCCACAGACACTACGCGCATACCGAAATCTGGAGTGGCTGTGCGTTGCTTGGCAACTAACTCATTTCTATGGGTTGTGTTTGGCAGTAGTGTTCGGGGTGATCTGCTCTGTCCTCCCTACTCCCCCGCTTCCTCCCGACTGAATGGACACAAACAACGCAAGCTTGACAGTCACCACATAGTGTTTTGGTGTCATAGTTTACTTAGTGGCTGATTATTTAAAAAAAAAAAAAAAAAAAGATTAAAGGGACGTGTCGCGGACTTACAGGAGGGAGTGTTGGGGGATGATTAAGGGAAGCTCATGTAAACACATATGCTGTCTGCTCAAGCTGAGATCATTGTATAAATAAGGCTGAGACCCCAATGTGCTCTGTTCTGAACAGGGATCGAATGTGTCGTGTCTCAGCGGCTAATAACCTTGACCATGTTGTAGATTACACGTCCAATGGCATATTTGTAACAGCAGGTAAACAGACATAACCTGCTCCTCGGCTTAATGGATAATTTAATGTTGACAATTAGGGAGCTCTCCCTTACCTCCAGTCCAATGTTGCAAGACAAAATTGTGGGTGGGCATGGAGGGATGGGGGGGTTGCATAATAGGCCTATAGGCAACGAATATTCCCGAAATTCGTTGGGATGAAAAATAATTGTATTTTGTTCTCGGTGTATAAAGACTATAAGAACACATATATTTTAATTAATATTTAGCCTAATTAATTTAACCTACGTGCAACCATTTCGTTTGTAGGTGTCACAGGACCGTAAGGCACAACAATGGCAACCTGGGATTAATTTAGGTCATGCAAGACAAATCCCTTACCCCATATAACACACACGTAATTGAATTTACAGAAGTGAATATGGGCTATGGAAAATACCATTCTTAGAAGTGTTTTTTTGCAAAGGATAAGTCCTTTGTGTAAGAAGTCCAAATAAACATCCATTAAAACATAACAATATTCCACCTGCCAAGTAGTAGCCAATGGGCTGGGGAGAATCCTCCTAGGCTAGCTAGCCTACTTCATTTCCTTTTATTGCCTTATGCTTTACCATTGAATAGACTATTTGTAGCCTGCATCATGGTCTTGCCCAACTTGAGATATTTCCCATATGCAACACAGTCTAAATCACTTCTTCGAAGGTTAGGCCCTCTGCCTGTGTAAAGTCATCCCAAACAGTGTGAGTGAGAGTAAGACGCTTCTTACCTTAGTAATGTCTTCTCAGAGTGTTTTAGCGAATTAGCAAACTGACACTGGTGGAGTGGAAATATGCGCATGATAAATCACTCTGCTGATTACTATTTATTAAAAAAGGTCATCTGCTCAATCTCTGTCTCTCACTCACTTACACACCCACTCATCTAGAGGGCAAATGGTTGTGGCAGACTGGGGCACACCAATGAAGGTGGAATCCCTCTTTCTCAAGACATACGACTTAAGTCAGTGATGATGGTAATGCAATTGAAAAAAAAAAAAAACAAAGTAGCTCAGTGCCTGTTATTTTTCACTTGGATTGGGTTGCACGTAACACATGTTGTTGCAGGGGACCAAAATATAAAATCTCCTTAAGGCTGTGGACAGTTTCAATTTGGATTGTTCTACTGAATGACGTTTTTGAAAAGTCTGCATGTCCCTTGCATTAATGACAGTGACTGATAATGATAATAATAATCAGAGTCCCTTGTTTTGCCCCGTTAGAAATCAGAAAGATCAGCTACCTCAGATCTCTAAACATCAAAACTCATACTTATATTTATACTACAACACTTGCATTGATATATAATCAAATCTAATCTCAGAAATCTTTCATAATCTTACCCTGTCCAATGACTTTTCCTTTGAAAGAATTTCATTAGATTGATTAACTTATTTTGATATTAGTACTTCAGATAAGTGATGAAAGACTTTTCAACTTTTTAGATTAAAGTAATCAGTATTGAGAGCCCAGTCAATTTATTGAGGAGCTTTTAGCACCATAACACTTTTAATGGATTACTTGTATGAACCCATCCGGCCAAATAAAACTGAGAAGCTCAGTCTTTTTACTCAAACCATAGAATTTGAGTGATACAAACTTGCACCAGCGTTACTATGTATGTACTTGAAAGTTTGCATTTGAGTCTATGTGTTTGTCAATGTATGTGGTTAGGAAGGTGTTTATGTGTGTTGCAGTCTGCTTTTATCTTTTGTTGAACACACACTACAAACCCACTTGTTTTGTTGTTTACTGCAGAGGCCATTTCTGAAAGAGCGATTGCTTGTTAAAATTGCAGGTTAAGACTGATGACCTCCTACAAAACATCACAACAAACAGGCCTATCGGCACAGCGCACATGAACATGCAAACACAAGCACAGATGCACGTGTATGGGTAAGTACTCAAACAAACAAAACACAAAGGTACGTACACACACACACACACACACACACACACACACACACACACACACATTAGAGTTCATAAATATGGCCAAGACGAGATTCACGACAAACACATTTCATTTTGAAACACTCTAGAATCTCTCAGGCATTTTCATTTCCAAAAGCAGCAATCTCAGCAGATGAGTGTGTAAGTGCTGTGAGCTTTATGGGGCTACAAATGCTGCTCTTATCTTCACAGTTGTCATTTCAGCCTACAAAAGATTTTCAATGTTCCTTGTATGAACAGGTGCTCATTTCAGTAACTGCCATGCCAAAGTGCCCGGTGACCTACATTTCAACATATATCTGTACACAAACACTTAGACTTGCTCACAGTGCATTTATATAGACATTCATGCAGATAAAGGCACATCATTGAAAAATAGGCCCTTACAATTTGCTGAAACACTGCTGCATTCAGAGTCCTTACATTTGATGATGGATGATAGGGAGGGGATGGTCCCCGAAATTGAGCGAAAGAGACCCACTCAGACATCCAGACAATTTCAGAGAGAGAGAGAGAGAGAAAGAGAGAGAGGGTGGGTGGGTGACAAAGGAATAATGAGATTGTATCAGCTATATTGATGGATGGACCTCAGGCCGAGAAAAAGGTAAGCAAATTTGTCCCAAAATGGTACCATCCAGCTGTATTTGCGAGGCTTAACAAATGATTGAGAGAGCCAGAGAAAGGGGGAAGGGTGTGAGAACATCATCATGCAAAATATTATGATATACAACGGAGACTGAGACACAGCCAGCCAGCTAACCTCCTCCATCCACACATCCACAGACACACACACACTCACACATGACACAAATGCACGCTCACTGATAAAGGTAATCAAGAAGGATGATGTTACTTAATTATAAATTGCTGTTATGTGCCAGTCAAACAAATCAGCATTAGGTTGGTGGATTAGGACAGATTACTCCTGGAGTTTTAATTAGACCTGCCTAAGAGAATTTATACATAACAGTTTAAGATAAAGCAGGTAGAAACCTGCACACACACACACACACACACACACACACACACACACACACACAAACACACGTACACGCGCACACGCACACACACACGCGCACACACGCACACACGCACACACACACACACATACACACGCACACACACACACACAGTCACTCATACTCACTCAAAGGTGCCTCACAACATGGACATAAAACAATTAACGTCATTAAAATATTCCAAGTTGTACCACATCACATCCCCCCCTTCAGAATAATTTAATTTTGACTTTGACATTCTGTCTTCAGTATGCAATTCATTTCTGTTGTCTTATAGGCAGCAATTAAAACATCACAAAACAAAAAGTTTTGAAAGTGGATGAGCTGTTGGTATGTCTTTTTGTGTGTGTGTGTGAGTCTGTGTGTGTGTGTGTGTGGGTGGGTGTACATCATGCACCATTATCATTAGATAAAGTTCTGAGAAAATGGAGCAGCAAGGCTTCAATTAAGTGACAGCAGAAGACATACAACCAGCATGACAGGCATAACAAAAGACATGTCAGTGAAGTCTCTTTTCAGCCCCTCTGGTTGGTGAGGGGAGGAGCAGCATCAGAGGTTCAGCAGCAACAGCACGGAGTGATGTGAGGGGAGAGATTACAGAAGCAGGCATATGACCGGTTTATAAAGCAGCACACAGGGGAAGTGGATGTGGTTTTACAAGATCACCATAGGCCTCAGGGCTACTACAGTGGCAGAGCTGAAAGAAGAAACAGTGCAGCTGAAGAGTAAATCCCAAGACAATAAAAGAGCTGATAGCAAAATATACTTCCTTGATGTATTTCTAATACTGCTTGGACAAACTAACTACACTTCTGACACAAGGACATCAAGTTTGGTATTTTATGGGAGAAAACTGCTGAACAGTCTCAAAGATAAACACTAAACCTAAAGTCTGTTCCCTGAAAAAGCCACTAGAAATCCTGCAGAAATGTTCACTGATCATTCTGGTCCTAATCTTTTGAAGTAAGACCAAATGAAATACAACTTTTCAGCACATTTGGAGTCACATTGCCAGTCTAGAAAACAGGTAGCTACAGTAGAGAGGTCACAGTAAATTGCTTTGGCAAAGAAATTTCAAAAGACGAACCTGGTATAAGTTATTGCTGTTTATACACTGTTTAAATCATTTCAGAATGAGAGTGGATTTCTACATTAAATGGAATGTATGCTTGAAGCAAGTGTGCTTTAAGGAACACGATAACTATTTGGAAAATTAGCTTATTTTCTGTCTATCCCAGATTTAGATAAGAGGATATCCTTCTCCTCCCTGTGTGTGCAATGACCCGGTCTAATACCGTTAGCCTAGCTTAGCATTATGCTCCTTTAAAATACAGGTTTCAGAAACGCTAACACTTTCACAGGGGCCTCTTTTCATACCTAGCGGTGAAAGAAAAAAGGCTGGATCCTGTCATTCCTTGTCTTTCTGGATGGCACTCACGAGCGTGGAGTAGAGCAATCATCCAGTGGTGCCGTCGTCGTCATGTGTCAGTGCGATGGGCTGCATGCAAGCTCTGATTCCCTAACAGCCTTCAGCCCACTGAAGCTACCCTAGCCAGGCGTAACGCACCATTGAGCGGCCCTTATGGAGCAGACTTTCATTAGGAGGTTGCCGTCTCCAGATCCTATTCATCCTGATGGTCCCACAGCTGGAATCACGACTCAGCCATCCCATCAACCACATTATCAATCTGTGGCTTTCTGGCCCACGGAATGTTGGTGGATGTCTCTCTCAAGCGCTCTCTCTCTCTCTCTCTCTCTCTCTCTCTCCTTTTCTCTCTCTTTCTATCTCTGACTCTGTCAGATGGCAATTTTCCTTTCCTTTTTGTCACTCTGTAATGGCATATCAAATATGGGGTAGTTGGAGGAGTTGGTGGAATGAGGCACACAGACTTTCTTTTCTATGTATGGATGCTGAATTGGTTTGGGTTGAATCTGAAACACTTATTTTTGCCAAGATCAAGTGGGCAACATACTGGTCAGAAGATACATTTAGCAACCTTTATTTCCATGCAATTGTGTTTATGTGTGTGTGTGTGTGTGTGTGTGTGTGTGTGTGTGTGTGTGTGTGTGTGTGTGTGGAACACATGCATACACTGGGCTCCCACCATTGCTGAGTAACACAGAGACACACAGAGAAAATCCTTATAAAACGCCCCCATTAAATACTAGCTCTTTCATCTACTTTGTAATGACTCTGCAACTGTGCCACCAATGCAGACGATACGTAGCAGGTGATGTCAACAGGAAGGTTATTGGTTATCTGGGGTGCGAGCCACAGGTCTCTTATCGCGTGAAAAGATAGCTGTAAGACAGGCTAGCTTTTTTCCATCCCTGAAGGGATATTAAGCTGTCCACCCCATTCGGATGTGAGCATCAAGGAAGCCTCAACTCTGGAGATATCTCATCTGGGAATCTCTTAAATAAAACACCAATCTGCTCCTAATGCTTTAATACTGATTTAATTTAATGATACTCACTGCTCCAGGGAGAGAGTGAGGGACACAGAGCACACTGGCTGGTATTTATGGCCATTTCAAGTCTGTCTGCAATTAGACTTGACATCCATTCATATAACCAGGAGAGTAGTGTCTTTATTAGTATCTCAAACCTCACCAAACTTGATCATATAATCCACCCACTGGGAGCATTTGCATAAGTTATTCATATCCATTAATTATATCAGCAGTTATCAGTGATGTTCTATTCATCAATGTGAAAGCCATTTCTTTAGTGACTATAAGGCTCCTAATAGCAATGATTGGAAATGACAGAACGAGGCGGTGGGGACAATAATGAAACCTTACTGGAGACTATACATTTTAAGCAATGCAGTTGTTGTCAGCTGTTAAAGAGAAAATCATTTCTGTGGGTTCAGTTCATGTGACAACCTTTTATCCATCACATGCTTAACAACCTTTGTAGTTTCTGTAAAATATCTGATGAAAGCATATTTCCAGAACAATTTCAACCCAGGGTCTTTCCCCATGATGAGTTGAACACACTCTCAAGCTAGATCACGTTGACCGAAGGAGAATCGAGTTTGACTGACTTCAGTGCCTTCAGCCAAAAGGCTAACAATGGAAGTGCTTGTGGCAGGCCGGCAAACATATCCAAAGGGAATTTTTAACCACTTAGTCTACTTCTCATACTCAAAATAGCACCATGCTTCTGCAGTGTGAATAGGGCTACATATAAAACAAAGCACCAATAACTTACACTGTGTCTCAAATGGCCTACTTCTGCACTTACAATAGCCTACTTAATTTGAATGCGTGAGGGCGTTCACACTGAAACTTCGAACGACACGAAGGGCACTGCAAGTCCCCGGATGGTGCACTTATAACGTCAAAAAGCTGAGTGTGGAACGATGGACACTTTTTGCCCTCAACGGATGCTATCTTGGCTATATTACGGAAGGGGAGGAAGTATTTTCAAACTCGTAGTAATCGTGGTAGAGAAATCTGAAGCAGCAGCAGTGGAAAACACACTTTACAGAGGTACAAGCAAGTTATAACATAAACTGTTGATGTTTTGACACAGTACGACCATGTCACATTTCCGTGAAGTGCACGGAGGTTAGCGTTTGATATGAGACGACACTATTCTGTTAAAATGTACACACTATGCCAGTAAGCACACAGTGCACATAGAGTGCTGCACGAAAGTGTACTTACGGAAGTACTCTCACATTTGAGACAGAGAGTGAGTAAGTATAGGCTACCAGTAGCCTGGGTTTTCCCATACTGCCTTGCGCGGTGATTTCAATCCCGCTGCTAAGCCAGTCTGGAAACTAACGCCCAAATGTTCGCCTGATGTTGGCGAACCAATCACAGAACATCCGAGAAGTTTCCGTTGCCTTCTTGCGTCTACATTCGACGCCAAAGGATTTACGGTAGCCCTTAGCGTTGCATACGAACGAGTTGGGTGAGCTATGCGTATTTGATAGACATCCGTGGCGCCCAATGAACGGATATGGGCATTTTTTCAAATACGAGAAAATGAACGTCTGGTTGCCAGACCACGTCTCATTTGAGAAGTGGTAGGCGTTAGCCAGGCTAGGCTACCAGCAGTTTATCAAAAACTCATCATCATAAATGGTTGCCTCCATCTTGTGGGGGAAGTCTGTACAAGTCGATTACCAAATCCACCACAGTTCAGTTCCAGGAGGAAAGTTTGTGAATTCCACGTATTGATACTTCATTACACTTACATCATGCTCCATAGGCCTATGAGATCTCGTGTGACCCATCCATCGGTGTTGCTGAGAACATTGCTGTATGGGACTACTTTTTTTAAAAAAGAGAAACTATTCCAAAAGTTTCACAAACTATCATTTACTGATATTTGACCAAACCACAAACAGCAAAGTATACAGTACATGCATTTCTGGAACTAAGCTTCAATGGACTCCTTCTTTTGCATTGCATTCAGTAATCGACTTGTAGATTTCCCCCACAACATGACTGAAGACGGTAGGTAAGTCTTGTAAAAGTCTTTTTAATGAAGTACTCTTACTAAGTTATCAATGCTATGTTTTATGTGTAGGGGATAGGGGTGTGCATCTCTTGAAAGACTGAACAAGCATTTTGATATTAGGAACTTTGCGAAATGTCTCTAAACGGAATCAATAGGCCAAATAATATATTTCAAGTGCGGGGAGAGATGTTTGGATTACCTTTCATAAACAAGGAGGCTATTGACAGTTGGCAATATTAACCACCCTCCCGAGTTAACTTTGAGACGTGCACCAGAGCGATGGGGAGACACACTGCAGGTCAGGATGAGTTAAGTTACCACACAGACAAGGGCCGCGTTTCCCAAACACGTTAAGAAGCTCTTAAGTGCTAAGAACTTCTTAGGAGTGTTGTAAGAATGTTCTAAGAACGCTCCTAAGAAGTTCTTAGGACTTAAGAGCTTCTTAACGATTTTGGGAAACCCGGCCAAGGGGTGTTTGTGGCAGCCTAAAAATCTAGGTTTGAAGCTAGTGCTTACAACTTCATTTAGGATACTGCAACACACATTGACGTCATACACACGTTATTAGTCCATTAGTCTGTCGCAGCTTTAGGCTGATTTGTCATTTTCAAATCAGGTCATTGACCTTTTCACAGTACATTTAAACCGTTCCACAGGTTCACCTTCTGATGCACTTGCATCGTTAATGTTGAGATCGGTTACCGATATATATCGGTTTGGCCGCCTGCCCCAAGCACTGCCACTGTTAGCCTTTTGGTTGGAGGTACTGAAGTCAATCAAACTCGGTACTCCTTTGTTCAACGTAATCTAGCTCTTGATGGTGTGTTCGACTCATTGTCAAGGTGAAATAGACTCATGGCTTGAAATCGCGCTGGAATCACGCTTTAAAGATTTAGGACAGAATGTGAAGCCATTAGAAAGGGTAGCTGGTCTCCAGGAGAAGTAACTCAGAATTGAAACCTTGGTATTGCCTGGTATTCTGAACTCTTTAGAGCGACCATGTTCTGTGGAGCTTTTGACATTTTACAGTGCTTGGGAAAGCATTTCATGAATTGTCTGTGGAGTTAGATATTGCAGCTATTTTTCGAAGAACACATGAGGATCGTTACCTCATTGGATATTTAGTCCTATCAATTCATCATCAAATTACACACTATGATTCACTGTTTAATACTCCAGATAAAATGATACATTTTTGCCATTATCCTTGTTGACAGGTCAGCTAACAATTGTTTACCGCCCACAAATGATTCCTTGTTATACCAACTAATGTTACACAAATCATGCCTCACACGCCCACAAGGACAGAGCCATGTTTATTTCAGTAATGTCTAAAGAGCGAATTGCCCTTTCCTGCTCACTTGGAGATGGTGAGGCTTAGAAATATGCGACATTTGTACACCGCAGGTCTCAGTGTGGGCTGAGGAGACATAATGAATGTTCACCACAGTATAAGAAGTGTATTGATATCAGGACTTGAATGTGTCTGGGTATGTGTGTGTTGTAACATTGGTGTGTGTGTGTGTGTGTGTGTGGTGTGTGTGTGTGTGTGTGTGTTTATGAGGTCTTTTTTCTCCACAAAGCTGACCTAATGATGGATGGATGTTTGGATCAAGCCTGGGGGGGATATTCCACTTTGGTTGAAATCAATAGCTTTTATAGAGAAGGGGCCTCAGGTCAGTGCTCAAGGTTTTGTCAACTCAGCCTAGAGGACAGGAGACTATCATCATGAGAGGCAATAAAGGGTGTTTTTTTGTGTTCCAAACACATGCACGAATGCACACTTACAGGTCCACATGGGATCAACAAACACTCTCTCTCTCTCACACACACACACACACACACACACACACACGCACACACAGACACAGAAACACAACACACACAGAGTACCCTTATCCATGACAGACACCTCTCTCTTTCTTTATCTCAGTCTCACTCTCCTACTCCCTCTCTCTGTATGGGCTCAAAGACTATTGATTTCAGTGGCAATGGACAGAGTGAAAGCAAAATGTCAACAGGAGGGGTGCCTATAGCAGCTCATGGTGAGTCTGCTAGTCTGTGTGTGTGTGTGCGTGCATGCGCGCGCGTGTGTTTGTGTGTGGGTGTGTGTGCGTGTGTGTGTGGGTGTAATGCGTGTGTATGTGCATCTGTTCGTGTGTCTGTGTGGGTGTCTTGTGTCCTCTAACCCATATGCCATCAGCCTCTTCACAGGCTCTGGTCTAACAAGGTTCTTTTTATACCTGTTTGTTTGTTTTGCTTCCTTGTTGTTGGTGAAGTGCTCCTCTCTATGTGCCAGGTTAATTACAGTGTCAGACAGTGGTCAGTAGGGCATTGATGGCGAGTCCATACATTTGTGTCTGTCCATGTTTATGTCTTTCTCTCTCTCTCTGTGTTTGTGTTTGTGTTAACGTTTACTGAACTATGTATTTTCATGTGAATATATGTGAGATATAAATAAGATTATTTAAGCTTGATCATTCTGTGTGTGTGTGTGTGTGTGTGTGTGTGAGACCATGGATTTTAGAGTGCTCACGACACCCCTTAGCGACACACATGCACGCACACCGCACACACGCCCCCCCCCCCCCCCCCCCCCCACACACACACACACTATCTCTATCTCTCTTTCATACCCGCATACCCACATATAGTTTCTTCTATTCATTCAGCTGAGCCACTTCAGTAAAATGTCAATATCAGGCTGAGGCTTTAGTGCCTCTCTGTCTCTATCAATCCAGATTCTTCATTTCAGACCATCAGTGTTTTTTTTCTATCAGCTCCTTGCTTTTCACAGAAACTTCCAGCTTCTTTTTACTCCTTTAAATGCCTGTTAAGTACTTTATTGAGTTACTGAGTGCTTTTATGTGTGTGGGTAAGTGTGTGAAGCATTCTACATCTAGGCTGCCATTTTACTTTACAGAATACTTTTACATATTTATTGAAAACATCTCTCTCTCTCTCTCACACACACACACACACGCACGCACCTATGTACGTACGCACGCACGCATGCACACACACCCACACTAGACTTGAATGTGACCAATTGAGGGTTTGCTTCTCTATTGACTTCCCTCACTATACTATCCGCCTTTGGGCTTTAGCTGTATGGATTGAACCTGTGAAATCCAATGTATCAATCGTCTGTCCCCAGGGTCTTCTTCAATCAAATGTGATCCTCTGTGATTGGATTGGAGTAGTCATTTTTGACTGGCAGTACCATTATCCCTTTTATAGGAGTAAAAGGTTAAAGGATTTTCTATTTCACTTGAGTGCAGGTTCAATAAATCATATTTAAGATTATGGAGTGTGTGTATGTCAGTGTGTTTGTGTGGTTGTGCATGTGCTTACTTGTGGGCATGTTTATAAGTAGCTTTTTCAGTTTGTGTCTGTGAAAATGCTGTGATGCACATCAAAGCACACACCACTCCGCAAATGCCAGATATTTCACCGACTGTAATTGTTTAACATATTCAGTCGCCATGCTCTCTCTCTTCCTCTTTGACTCCTTCTGTCTGTGTTTCTTTCTCTCTCTCTCTGCATATCTATCTACGTCAACCTATAGTCCTTCTAATATACTCAGATACTGACAGAATAGCAGAGAGAGACAGAGACGGGAGACAGAGAGAGACAGAGACGGGGGACAGAGAGAGAGGGCAGAAACAGAAACCGAGCAAGAGGCTCTCTAGAGCTAATAAGGTCACAGGGATGCTGCTGATTGTAAGTGATTTCTCCCCAGGATCATAATAATCATAATTACAATAATAACCATAATCATGACCAATCAGACCATGATGACATGCTCTCCCACTGCTGAGCTCTCAGGCAGGTGCACATGTACATACGCACTCCACTATTCACACCACCGCATGACAGGTGCATGGAACATCACAAATATATAGCAATATTGGGTAGTAAAATGTAAAGGCTATAACATATAACACATATAACGCAGCAGGGTAACAGGAAGGAGACACAAGGTTTTTTGCAAGGGTCAAGAAGGTATTGTCACTCACGAACAAGAGCCAATCAGGCCCTGGACTTGTGAATTACCAGTTGCTTTCTTTCGCACTCACCATCCCACATTGTAACATGGATGATCTACAGTATATCAAATGACCAACTGAGTGTTGGAGAATGTTATATTTCATTCTAAATGTCTCTACACTCCTCTGGAGTAGTGACAGTCTCATATAACCGAGGATAGAGCCTTTCAGGCTGGCAAATTGCTCTGCCACACAAACTTCTGGTCATCATTATTCTCATCCCCATGGCTGAGTCTTCCGCAATTTCTAAAGGAACATCCTTTACTGACTCGCAGTCACTCAAACCTATCACCAAAAACAAAATAATACAGTGGTAAAAGATGTCTTTTAAACACAGGAAAGGACAGGTTTTGCCATTACAGGTTTTGAAATGTTTGCTGACAACCCCGTGTTCGTGGTAAACATGAGTTTACGGCAGTAGTTGGGGGAAACGTGTGATGAAGGCTGCCCCCCTTTTTTTTTTTTTTTGTCTAGAGGAGCCGGGCCCTCCGGCTGGTGCAGCAGACCCAGACTGCAGTCCTCGGACACAAGTGCCAATTATTCCCATCACTGGACTTCAAGACACTGTATCAGCCTTGCAGCAAATCCATAACAGATGGCAAGGCTTCTGGAACAAGGTAAAGGTCCATACAGCATCTCCACTGCAGTGGAGTCAGAGACAGAAGAGGACGAAGAGGAGAAGAGGATGATGAGGACGTGTGTATGAGGGAGATGGAATGCTTCACTAACCACTGTTTGAATCAAGAGGACGAGGGTTATCTTTTTATTGTGCCAATGATATGGCCTCTATAGTTGTAATATGCAAAAGCATGGATTACTGTAATTGCATTCAATATGTTCTAGTCATTGATTTGGATATTAGGAGCCTCGAACCAAACCCAGTAGCTGTGCACCACCGAGAGAAACCGACAGAGCAATGGGAATTTATGAAGTATGTAATGTGTGTGTGTGTGTGTGTGTGTGTGTGTGTGTGTGTGTGTGTGTGTGTGTGTGCGCGTGCGTGTGGGTATGGATGTGGTGGGGATGGGTGAGTGGGTGACAGGATCTGTCTGTGGGTATGAGTGTGTGGTGTGTGTGTGTGTTGTGGGGATGGGTGGGTGGGTGACAGGATCTGTCTGTGGGTATGAGTGTGTGTGTGGGTGGCGGGGTTTGTGTGTGCGTGTGTGTGTGTGTGTGTGTGTGTGTGTGTGTGTGTGTGTGTGTGTGTGTGTTTGTTTGTGGGCCCTGGGCGCTCTGCAGGAGCTCCTCTCTCCCATTACCGAAACAGCAAGAGCAGGACCAACATAGAATCACCTTCACCTGTGCCGCTTTGGATCAACACACACACATTCTTACACTTGCACACTCCCTCCTTTGCCTGGTTGTTGTCCCTCTTGTCAGTATTCTTCCAATGTGATTTGGTCCCGGGTTTTTAATAACATTCATCTTTTCATAAGCACAGCCCGAACCATGCTTGTTCCTACAGTATGAATAAGTCAACATGCAATGGCCATTCCTTGGGGAAAGCTGAGATGAACAGTTATATACCCAACCAAATCACAAGCATAAACCACTTGTGGAGATGGAACATAAACAAATATTTGGAATATGAAAACCATTTGTTATGTTGTCACCAACTCCCCAAAAGCCATTTTGAAACTCTAAACCAGTGTCTTTTCAACAATCTATAAGATACAATATACCAACTGTCCATCGTTGTTTTTGTTATTTGCTATACATAATTTACTGTTCATTCATGTGTTAGAATATAATAGCCTATATTTGAGACAGGAATACAAATCATACAATAAATAGGTGGTATGTAATTCAAAGATTTTCTCTATCCAAGTTTGTTTTTTTTACTTTTGCAGAAACCTATAACCTGTTACCTATCATAGTACTGCTTTCATCTAAATCCTTAATATTTTGCTTGTTTTGCTTTCATTCAAAGTAAAATACTTTACAAGTGTTTGGATATTATTCTGTTATTTACTCATTTGAGAAATCTTCATTTGTATCATTTGTTAGTGGGCTTACGGTATATTCATTCATTTATCAGCAGAGTACAAAGAAATTACACTTCCATTCTATCTGTAAATATAGATTGATTACCATGAAATCTGACATATAAATGACATTCATGTTTCTCACATTCCTCTAATAGTTTATTGGAATTCTTCCTGAATTTGCATCCACTGTGTAGAAAAGGGCATTCACATGGCAGATTTGGATATCCTTTTCGGAATAATAGGGATGAGGCAGTAAAAAATATAAAAGAAAAACAACCTAACACAATGATATAGGCCTATCACATGTTTTTCCAGATCACATTTCTGTGTAGGCGCTGCCTTGTGATCACAATGGTTTTTATGACATAGCACTCTAGTTGTGTGTGGATTGCTGAAGCTGAAGCGTGCTTGTTCATGATTGTACTGAAGAGGGCTTGCAGCACACTGCACCACACACTTGGAACTCGTATCTGGTCCACATAAGTGCTTTACTGCTACTACCACCTGTGATTATCTCACAGCTTGATGATGTGCACTACAGAGATCAGACACAGCTGATGAAGTCTATAAATCCATTTGGATGACACGCTTCTGGTTATGTAGTAAATTTGGATAAAAAAGCTGAAGTTCTGTGTGAAAGCTAAGTGAAGGTATGAGAGACACCTGAATAACCAGGAACACTGTGCCCATCTTTAGCTTGTGTAGGATGATGGTAGATGTCAGTGGGTGTGCAAAGTATATGAGTGGCATTAATCGTCAGTCCAACAGTCCAGAGAGAACACAAAAGAGACTGGTCTGTAGGGGCAATTGGAATATACAACCACATCATGGCCCATGTGTGGAGCCCACATTATACACGTATGTGATTGGTTGTACTGTAACTGTGCATACATAGAAAAAAAGTCTTCAATATGGAAATATTTTTCTGTAATGTATCAGTTTAAAGTGACATCAAAGTGCTATGAAAATGTAAAACAGTATAATATATTCTTTGTTGTTTGGGGGTTATTGTATGTGGAAAGTGTAAAACGTGTTTGATTTCACAATGTCCTGCTTTTATCTTTGTCCATTGTTTTATCTCAGTGCAAAATTACACAAAAATGCTGTTTCATCAAAGGGATAGAAATGATAACTTCTCTTTGCTTTTACTTTTACTTTATTCTCAATGGGCACTTGCTGTGAATTTCCTCAGATTGTAAGCATGAGGCGAGATAGCACAGCAAGTCATAAAGCTGGAGCAAGCATAACCTCTTCATGAATATAATGGAACGTATTTGTTCTATGTAAAAGCCTTTCGAAAGTCATGGGAGACCAAATTTAGTCCTGCATCACGCATCACTAAATTATCATAACAAAGTTTATGAGTGATGGTCGTGAGATTTTTGCCTGACCTCCTCTCTATCGTGATAATGTCTTCAGAGTTTTGGACACCTCCCACCCCCATGAGTTTTGTGTGCGTCATTTAACGTCAGTTGTAACTTTCCTGCGACTAGAGGGAATCACTCCCGCGCTACATGTCGCTGATTTTTAAGATGAGACTGCCTGCACACAAGACAGCAAGGTCGTGCGTTAACGCGCTCTGAAGCAACACCGAGCCGACTGCCGCGCAAAGCTCCCGAGACTCACGCGCAATTTCAACAGTGACTGCGCTGGCGAGGCCGTTCCTTCTTTCTCTCTTTCAGACTCACATACACACACCCCTTGAACACGCACATTCGCGTCCAGTTTGTTGAGCTTGGGGATCTAGTGACTTAATTTGGTGTGCAAGACGAATCCCACATCAGAGAGCAATAGAAGATAAAGGCACCGTCAGCTCGCTCAAATCAGAGGCAGTAAGTATCCAAGTTGCGCCAAATGGAGCAGAATTTTAGGACTTTTACCATTAGGTTTTTGTGCGTAAAAAGTCAGTATTATTGTTTTATAACATCTAGACAATGCGTAACACAATGCAACATAGAGTATCATGTTTGCATTTTTCTGTTTTAGTTTATTGGATGTTTAACACTTTGAAAAAAAGAGCTGTCCTGTCTGGTATCTATACTAAAATGTTTATTTCTTATGCTGTCAGCTCAATGGCGGTACCGGTGAACTTCTGTTGTCTAACTATCCTAAGCGCATACTTTGCGCTTACGGCTCAAGCGGACTGTGGCACCGACTGTGCGTTCTGCGCAGTGCAGGAGAGATTCCGAAAATCCGACATCAACCCAACAGTAAGTACAGCTACTTACTCTGTAAACCCTGTCTCACAATTGAAATTATATGCAATTTTGTAACAAAGGCAATTATTTCCCCCGCTTATCGATGGGGTATGCTGTGCGTAAAATAATGCCGTGATTTCGGCACGGTGCTGTGACGCATGACCGTCTCTTTAACCGAGACAAAAACAAATGACTAGTTTCAAGAGCAGCGATTGTCAGCTAAAAGTCGCTTTTACTTCAAAATGTCCGTCTTCATAATCTAAATACTTTTTAAAATGAGTAAACATGTCCTGTCCATACGGATAAAAGTACGCTTTTTCCTGAAATTTCAGACGCTATCCAGTATTATAGTCAACTGTCAAAAACAGTTATTTTTAGTATAATTCTTTCATGTTTAAATGCTATGTAAAATGTCTAGAACAATACCTGAAGTGGATTTATAATGGATTTATAACACATAAAATATTCAATGGAATTTAAATAGTTTAATTTGACAATATTTTGCAACAGAAAGATCTGGGTCCTGAATAAGAGTAGCCTATACACACATCAGAATGACCATGATGTCTATGTTGCATTGAAAGTAAACTGATTTAAATATGAAACAGGCTGGTGATATTAGCATACATCAAATGATCAAATGTGACTTAGAGTCAGGCAACGTGAATCATTTTGATGATGCTTTGATCTGTGCATAAACTCCAATTTGATATTTTAATGTGGTGGCTCCCAGTGTGTTTGTGTGTGTGTGTGTGTGTGTGTGTGTGAGAGAGAGACTGTTGTGTATGTGTGTGTCTATTAAAGCATCAGTGTGTGTTTGTGCGTGCACGTGTGTGTGTCTAGTGAGTAAGTGAAAGGGAGAGAGAGAAAGAAAGAAAGAAAGAAAGAAAGAAAGAAAGAAGAAAGAAGAAAGAAAGGGAGTGTCTCCTCAGTTCTAGTTTGTGCCAGCAGGTTGCAGTAACATACAACAGAAAAGTGCATCCAGAGACACATGTTCTCACACACATACACACACTCACACATGCTCTAATGGTCATATGTCAAAACACTGTGGCATCCACTGCTCCCTGTTTCCTGCTCTGTGCTCTAAATGGCAGTAATTGCATGTATTTGGGGTCGCTGGGTTCCCCCTGGAGTGCTTAAAAACACTAGAATGAATATAGATTTACTTCCCTGTGTGTTTATCTGTGTGTGCATGTGTGTGAGAGAGAGAGACTGTTAAAGTTAAAGTGTGCGAGTGTGTATGTGTGTGAATGTCTATTAAAGCACCAGTGTGTGTGTGTGTGTGTGTCTATTAAAGCATCAGCGACAGCGTGTGCGTGTGTGTCTATTAAACCATCAGTGTGTGTGTGTGGGTGTGTGTCTATTAAACCATCAGTGTGTGTGCGTGTGGGTGTGTGCACAAATGAGAGCCGGGGCCTTAAAAGCCTTTGATGTGCACCGCGATGTGTGTATGGTCAGATCATAACCAACCCTGCAAAACAACACGGCGCATCAGCTGTAATGACTCTCATTTTAGTTTGCCTGTTGTGTGCTCCCCTCCCCCTCCTCCCTCCAGATGTGCATGTGGCAGTGCGAGGCCGACTTCTCCGGCGGCAGCTCGTGGGGTCCGTGCCGAGACCTCCTGCAGAGCTCCAGCGCCGCCGCCGCCGCCACGGCCGCCAGCGAGAGCGAGGACGTGCCCGCCGAGGCCGAGCCCCAGGACGGCGCCCCGCACCAGCTGGCCAAGAAGTACGGCGGCTTCATGAAGCGCTACGGCGGCTTCATGAAGCGCTACGGCGGGTTCATGAAGCGCTACGGCGGCTTCATGAAGAAGAGCGACGAGACGTACGGCCTGTCGCCCGGCGACGTCCTCGACGACAACGTCGACCACGGCCGCGAGATCCTGACGTTCCGCACCGAGCGGGGCGACGGCGAGAGGGGCGCGGCGGACGCTCTCAGCCTGCTGCGGGAGCTGCTCGCCGCCAAGGGCGCGGACGAGGCCGGCGGCGTCGTGGCCAAGCGCTACGGGGGGTTCATGCGGAGGGCCGGCGCGTATGACTCTCTGAGCGGGGGGGCCCGGCCCCTGCAGAAGCGCTACGGCGGCTTCATGCGGCGAGTGGGCTGGCCCGAGTGGCTGGAGGAGAGCAAGCGCTACGGGGGGTTCATGAGGCGCTCGGCTGGGGCTGAGGAGGGGGCGGAGGGGGAGGCCGCGGAGGAGGAGGAGGAGGAGGGGGCGCCGGAGGAGCAAGAGCCAGAGATGGAGAAGAGGTACGGAGGATTCATGGGATACTGAGCTGCCTACAGACTGATCGAATGATTGAGACATCTTCGGTTCCGTCACTCCGTTCGCCTTGTTCTCCGTTCTCCTCGTATCTGCTCTGGTTTCGGTCCTGTTCTGCTTGGTCCCGGTTCTGCTCCTTCTTCTCGTTTGGCCATGTTCCCCCTCCTGACTCCATCCGCTGAGACTCCAGACATGTGCATGTGTGCAGGTGTCCACTCGGATAGCAAAACATAGACATGTGCATGCATGTACACTGGCACATGCGCACAAACACAGCTCTCACCCCTCTGTACTCTGCCCTGATCATTTCTGTATTTATCTGGCCCTTTCCTCTTCACAGACACTCTCTCCCTAACAGCTGCATGTTGAAATTAATTGAAACACACGAAACACAAAGGCCCACATTTAATAAAACTGCCAATCAAAACAAAGCATTACTGTAACCCTGGTAACAGTTGAATGTCACTGTGATATTCCGCAATCAAAATGTTCTAATCAAAACTGTCACTTTTACCACACAACCCCTCATGACAGCCCATTCTGCTCCCCTGTTGCCTGTACAGATCTCTCATGAATGTTAGTGCCAGAGTTCATTCTGATTTGTGGTTGTAGATCCACGTACCTCTTTTGTACTCATAAGTCTCTTTTTTTTTATTTGTGTGTCTCCTGTCTGAATCACATAGCTGTACAGATGAAATAAAGTGGTCTAACTGCACAGGCTGGCGTGACTGGTGTGAATTAACATGCCAATTTAACGGTGATGGGACTCTCCATCACCGGCTCCATGCATTCATCACCGGCTTCTGGGTGGCTGCTCTCAGCTCTATTTGGAGGTAATGGGGTGGAGAACAACATCTCCTCTCCTCTCCCTCTTTCTTTAGTCCTTCTGCCGCTCTCTCTCTTTCATCTCTCCCTCTTACACATAAAAGAGAAGTAATGGCTGTGGAGTGAGAGGGGCTGCACTTCCACTCCGTGGACTGAGGTGTAATTGCGTGATCGACATACCATCTGTGTTAAAAGTCCCAAAATGGAATGCAGGCGATTGGTGCCACCATTATGAAGAAGCCAGTACAAAGCCATACTGCTGTGTGAGAAGCAATAATCAATACCCTCTTCAACTTTATTATTCACACTCTCCGCTCCCAATCCCTTTTTAGTCCCTCCGTCACTTGCTCACACACGGTATTTATGAGACATCATGACATCATGGTAACACATCACGCTTGATCTTTATAAGAAGCGTTCTTATTTATGTGCCAACGTCATCAGAGGGGTCAGAACACAAGGTGGAACACAATAAAACTACATAGCATGACACAAGAAGTGCAAGAAATGCATCACACCAGCTAAATCCAACAACGTTTCTCCTGCTTGTACCGAACGCATCACATTTTCATTACACACACACACTCGAGTTTATTTTTGGGGTCTTTTTTGTAGCATTCTATTTTTATTGTATCAATAAGGTGTGTGTGTGTGTGTGTGTGTGTGTGTGTGTGTGTGTGTGTGTGTGTGTGTGTGTTTATTGTCTAGCTTTCCAAATACTACCAAACCATAAACTGTGCGTGTGTTTGTGTGTGTGTGTGTGTGTGTGTGTGTGTGTGTGTGTGTGTGTGTGTGTGTGTGTGTGTGTGTGTGTCAGAGAGGCCGCTGTAGGTGAAAGGTTAGATGTGGTCATGACTCCCAGTAGGTGCTGAGCTGTGCAGTAAAGGTTATGGGCTAATGTGATAAACTTTTATCAAGCTTTATCTGATGTTTTTCCTTTTAAGTTTTTACAAAATTATGAAAAGCAGATATGAAATAACACCTTGCTCATCACCATTAAATCCAGAGCAACACCAGAAGGTCATCCTCAGTCTTCTATGACAGTTTTCACCGTCACTGATCTAGCCTGGGTGAACCCAAGTGAATCTGTGAGCACATTTGGATTTACTCAGCAGGTCCATCTGGCAATACTCCATTCAAGTTGAATCCTTTCCACAATACAGCAAACACATCTTTCTTGTAAACTGAGTTTGCATGAAGCCGCCTGCTCCATTTCAAAGAAAATCTGTGCTGCTTAAAAGTGATACTATAAGCTGTCTGTCACTGTAGAAATCCCACCCCATACCAGATAAGCAGTTGTGTTTGGCTCATAGGTTTTGAAAACGTGTAATTAAAAAAACTAAGTTGTGTTCTATTCAGTTACTAACTGCTGCTGGCCATCATCTAAAAATAAGTCCAGATAGAGCAGACCATACCTGCCTGTGTGCCAGATAAACTGGCTTACAGTTGGACCAAAGACTGCCAGACAAGACAAATGTGGCAGGTGCATGACCTTTGACCAGTGACGGAACCTATGGGCAACTGCCCAGAGTGGCATCTTATTGAGGGCGGCATAAAAAGATTGGAGTATTTGTTAGCTTTCATTTGCAGACAAGAAAGAGTCAAAGCCATAAGGTCGGGAGAGGGAGTGGACAAGGAGCAAAGATTTAGAGTAGGCCTATACACACGTGGGTCATTAACACTATTGAAATTGACACCTGACAAACTAATTTCTATTTTTGTTATAGATGACATGTAGCTATGTGTGCATGAAAGGGAGTAACTTACCCATAAGACATTGCTCCAAGGCAGAGTTCATGCGTAACACGGAGTAAAGAGTGAAGTATTAAACATAGGCCTAGGCTACTAAAAGTGCAAGAGGCCTAATGCGTCTGATATATTTTAGCACCGAAGTCAGCTCCAGTCATCTAGAGACCACGGCCAAACCTCAACGCATCTTGCAACCTTTAGCCTACTTTAGACATCTTTCGGTCGATGGATCCATCCATTAGTGCGCACTGTGGCGTCGACCTCTCAAAATGTCTGGGAAGGAAGTAGTTAATTTCAGACCACGCCTTTCACATCCTGTGCCGCTAACCCGTTATCCACAGCAGGACTGAACTTTGTAAACACAGAGTATGTTGCAGTGACGAAGTCCGAAGGTTGTATAGGTCGTCGGAGATATAAGAGACACTGCTGCTGTGTCTTAATCTCAGAATCGCGCTGCCTACCCAGTGCATCTTGGTGAAGAGTATTTTACGTAAGAGGTAAGTAGTTCCGCAACAGAAGTTGAACGCCTATGGGTCATGTTTTTTACGCGGTCATGATCAAACTGTCAGGATATGGTGGCTATTATGTATAGTCATTAGGCCTTATTGTCTAGGCAAAGTCATTACGCAGCCTGCCGCGTTAATCGGTACGCTTTTACGATATTTACTTTTAAGTTACATAATAATTAAAAGCAGCTAAAAGTGTGTGTGTGTGTGTGTGTGTGTGTGTGTGTGTGTGTGTGTGTGTGAAACTGAGGTTACTAGGTCACTCCCTCTATTGATCTGATAGGCTACCTTGTGAATTTGAGTAGCCTATGGCAGACAGAAAAAATATCTATCCTACAGCTACATAGGCCTATTGTAATGTCAATCTGTTAAATGAATTTAGTAAACTAACATAGCCTTAACATCTGCACTTACCATGACCTCTCAATCCTGTCTATCTATGACTCTATGTTGACTTGACTTAACTTGACTCTGAACTTTCATTCTACTCTTGTCCAAAATAGTGAAATATATGAGCTATATGAATAAGCTTAAATAATGCACAAATGGATTACAACAATGTAATGTCAAAACAGACATTCACACACACACACACACACACAGACACACACACACAGTCAGTAACCGAAGCTTATTATCTGTTACACAGGACTCAATACATTTTCCAGCATGAATTTCCTGTTGGAGACACTGCAGGTGCTCGTCATGAGCCTGTACTATAACCTGGAGACTGTGGTCCGGCTAGTCATTCCACCCCGGCGGAAAAGTGTTGCTGGCGAGACGGTCCTGATCACTGGGGCAGGGAGTGGCATTGGCCGACTCCTGTCCCTGCAGTTTGCTAAGCTAGGTGCCCGGCTAGTGCTGTGGGACATTAACGAGGAGGGGACCAAGGAAACAGCTCGCCTTGTCATGGAGAAATACAATGCCAGGGCCAAAACGTATGTATGTGACTGCAGCGATCGCACAGAGGTCTACCGGGTTGCTGACCAGGTGAGAAAACCCTCTCTTTCTTTCTCTCTTTCTCTTTCTCTCTCTCTCTCACTCACTCATTCACTCACTCACTCACTTGTTCACAGACAAACAAACACAAACAGACACACACACATGCGCACATAAGTGCCCATAGCTGTGAGATCATGATCTCAGGTTTTGGGGAACAAAAACGCGAACTTTGATGTGAAGAATCAACTATGCAGCTACTACCAAACAAAGGACAAAGAGAAGTGCATAGACAGAAAACAACTGGGATGTTCCCTTCCTTTGTCTGCCCACTTTACTTTGCATAACAGCTGATATAATCCTTGTTGCTCAAGGGGGCCACTCCCATTTTGCCAGTGGTGTTTGCTGTGTACCCACCCAACCTGTGTGCAATATACACACCGCAACAGGCTTAGTGATCGTGGTGGCACCCGAGGCTATGTGTGTATCTAGGCACTGGAGTTAGTGGGTGGATAGAAGAGTCAATCAAATTGTAATTATAATAGGCTCACGAGTTAAAAGCGAATAGATTTCAGCGGGCTGTTTGAGGCATATGGTTGTTCTTCTCTGCGAACACAAGACAAGTACATGGGATTTGAAATGCTCTAAATGGTATTCTCTAAACAATAGTCAGGTAATGAGGCAAAGAGCATGTGGAGTTTATTGGCAGCTGAATGTAGACTGGGAAGAGTATAGGTGGGGGCTGCACGCTATGAGGCAGTTAAGAGAGAATTGTCTACAAGGACTAGTTAAACAAAGTGAAGGCATACAGAGACTGGTGTTTGCAATTGAGTTAGAAACAGGAGAGTGTACTGGAGAAGCGTGGGTCATTTCTGTGTTCAGCTGTTTCTCTTTGCATCTGTCTGCATTTTCCATCACACATCTGTCATCTAATTCTGATTCTGGGTCAGAATTAGGTTAATTTGGCACATGGCAGACCCACATACATGTGTATGTGTGTGTGCGTGCGTGCATGTGTGTGTGCGTGCGTGTCTGTGTATGCATGCAAATTTCAGTGTCATTTGTTTTTGCATTTGTCAGGTCAAAAGAGAAGTGGGTGATGTGACGATTCTGATCAACAATGCGGGTATTGTGACAGGAAAGAAGTTTCTAGAATCTCCAGATACCCTAATAGAGAAGACAGTTGAGGTCAACAGCATGGCACACTTCTGGGTAAGCGTGTATCCTATAGCAAAACATGTTTATAATTTGTTATAGTAGGCCTTTGTGCTAATAAACAGTATGGTGTTTTAACTGCCTCTTCAAAACAACAGATGAGCTTACAATATTCATCTGTATGATTCAGCTGACTAATTACATAGTAATTATTGTATCCTGATTGCATTGTGTCTTTGTGTGGTATTAATTTAGCAATAAAGGAGCATTTATTATTCTGTGTGTATGTTTCTGTCAAATGAAGACCTACAAGGCCTTTCTCCCAGCAATGATTGCGGGTAACCATGGTCACCTTGTCAGCATTGCTAGCTCTGCTGGACTAATTGGAGTAAATGCACTAGCAGGTAGGTTACCATATACCCACATTCACACACACAGACAGATAGCAGCATTAAAACACATGCCCAGTCCTTCACGTCTGTGTTGTATCTGTATGTTCATAGACTACTGCGCTAGCAAGTTTGCTGCAGTGGGGTTTGCCGAGTCCATGGCTCTGGAGTTACTGGCCACAGGATGCGACGGAGTAAAGACCACCATTGTCTGTCCATTCTTCATCAACACGGGCATGTTTGATGGAGCAAATACAAAGTAATTCACATTGGGTAACTTTCTGTGTGTGAGTGTGTGTGTGTGTGTGTCTGTGTGTGTGTGTGTGTGTGTGTGTGTGTGTGTGTGTGTGTGTGTGTGTGTGTGTGCGTGCGTGCGTGCGTGTGTGTTTCGGTGTCTTTTTCATATCATGTTTTCCATTCAATCAGAAATGCTAACAAAAGGAAGTTGGAATGTTTGTTTTTTGTGGCAAATCAGTGGAGAACTGTGGCTACAAAAATGTCAGGCAAGCTTGTTTCAAAGAACCTTTAGAAACTTTATTTCCTCTTTTCCTCATGTGTCTTGTGTAGACCTGTGGTTACAAAAATGTTAGGCGCAATCTTGTTTCAAAGTCTAAGACCAAAAACCTTATTTCTTCTTTTTCTCATGTGTCTTTTGAAGAACATGTGGTATATTAATAGTATTATACCACTGCTTGGTCAAATTTCCCATTGTGATGAGCTATTTGGAACGTGCATTATTTTATTCGATATACCGCACGGCTATGAAGTAGTTCCCTTCTTTTGGGCTTATTACACTTGAATATTAATTTGCCAATGTGAATGTAACGGTAAAAACAGCAACGTTGTATCTAAGACAGCGGCAATATAAACGTAAATGATAGTAGCAGTGGTATAAGCGGGATAATCAACTCCGCGCCTGCGGCGTCGGGACCTTATTACCACTTCGAACGGGCATTATTTTCCTATAAACGCACGGCGCGGAGTTGATTATCCCTTGCATAATGGTTATGGTTATGGTATTTAGCAGACACTTTTGTCCAAAGCCACATAGAAATAACAACAATACAATAGTTACATTTAAAAGTAAAGTAAACCTTTTAAAACTTTACTTAGTAATACTACATTAAGGAATATGACAAGAAGACAACAATGTCAATTCAAACACTAGCTTAATGAAAATAACGAAATACTATACAAACCATAATGCGTAAGAAACGCTTAATAAACTAAGTGCATCTTGAAAAGATATGCCTTTAGACCCCTCTTGAAAGAGCACTGGGCAACTCATTCCACTAACAAGGACCCACTGAGGAAAAGAGTCTTGAATTTGACCTGGTATTTATGGCTGGTTGACACAACAGACGCTCATCAGAAGACCACAGTGGGCAGTTGGGGGTATACTGTACATCTTGATCTTTGAATTACGATAGCAGGGAGCAGATCCAGTCAGTGTCCTATATGCCAAAGTGAAAAGTAAATTTAATGGCCACTATAAGGAGCCAGTGGAGAGGACATGTGTCCTCTTTGGCTGATTGAAGACCAGGTGTGCTGTAGGATTCTGAATCAGTTGTAACGATCTTACTACACAAGCAGGTAGCCTCATCTTAAAATCGATTCATTTTTTCTCAACACTCCACAAAAAAATGGTGTTTAGAGTGTTTGGTAAATTTATAAGAATAAAAAAAGACTGAAATATGCCATTTACATAAGTATTCACACCCTTTGTTATGATGCTTGCACCTGAGCTCTTCTATCAATGGTCCTTGAGATGCTACAACTTGATTGGAATCCGCCTATGCCTAAATAACTTCACTGGGTGCGTTTCCCAAAACCATAGTTGCTAACCTGTTTAAATTGCATGGCAACCAACAAAGTTGATAACTTTGGCACACATCTCTTTTTATCAGGTCTCAAAGTTGTTTATGTGTATGTCAGAGTGAAAACCAAGCCCCAACGTCGAGAGAATTGTCCATAGACCTGTGAGACAGGGTTATGTGAGGACACAGATCTGGGGAAGGATACAAAATGACTGCTGCATTGAAAGTGGCCAAGAGCACGGTAGCCTCCATCATTCTCAAATGGATATATGTTTGGAACAACCAACAGTCTTCCTAGATCTGGCCGCTCAGCTAAACTGAGTAATCCAGGATGAAGGGTGTCAGACAGGTAACCAAGGACCAATGGTCACTATGAATGAGATCCAGAGTTCCTTTCAGAGGATGAGAGAAGCGCAAAGTGAATGAATCCAAAAATGAATCCATGTTAAGATGAGTCTGAAACATAAGAAAAAGTGGAAAACGTACAAATGTCTGAAAGTAGCGTGTTTTTCACTTCTGATAAAGGTATGGATCACAAATAATCAAAATAGGCTCATATTAACATGAATAAAGAGCAAAAATGTACCAAAGAGCTGACTGATTTTAGGCCATATATTTATTTTCTAGATTCCTGTTTGTCAGAGTCAAACTCTGGACCTTAAGCATGCCTGTTGATTTGCAGTGTTTGGACAGGTGAACAGGTAGACTTGCTTTCCATGTCATATCATTGATAATATGGAGGAACAGGAGTCGAGTCTGGAGGCATCCTGGGGTGCCCGGTCACCTTCCGGGGTCAGGCCAGGCTCAGGTCTGACACCTGAGAACACACCCTCAGACAGGAAGGGATAAGGAGAAGGAGAGAAGGATGGAGTGATTGTGACTGACAGATAGACAGGTCCAGGGCTCCTCCTGCCCTGAGACATGTCTCCCATGTCAAGTTCGATCTTAGGGTTTGTGTGTGAAGGCAGTGTGTTGCGAGTTTTTTGTATAATTTATTGAACAACTTTATTTAGAATACCAATTTACTCAGAGATTTCTTGCTAAATATGGACATGATGACGCAAGTGCTCAGCTAAGAAACAAGACAGTATAAAATGACATGAGGATATGAGGTACACAAAGGCAACTGTGTCCCCAAAACATCAGAGACCTGGTTCAGTGTCAGATGTGAGTTATAGTTAGGATTTGTCAGTGGAATGAGTGTTAGATATGAATTCTGGTCACAGCCTCATAGTTTACTTAGTTTAGGCTTAGCTGTGAAATTGCAGTATTTAGAAATTAGAGAAAGCTCTACTTTTTACGAAAATAAAACCATTAGTGCTCCAAAGGTTTGCGAGCTTAGGAAGCTGAATTGCGTAACAGGAAAAACACCTGTTATCTCCTTTAATGCTTATGTAGCTGGTGATATTAATCAAAGTCAAAGTCTGTCTAAAGGTACTAATTAATTCACTGTCACTGATGGGTTGACGGTGTTGGTCTGTGACAGATTGAATCTACTGAAAGTGATATTGGCGAGTGTTTGATTAGGATATTGTGTGTTTCAGGTGGCCCAGGCTGATGCCCATTCTTGAGCCAGATTATGTGTGCAGGAAGATTGTAGACGCCATCCAGCGGGATCAGGTGTATCTCTACATGCCCCGAAGCGTCTACCTCATCATTGGACTGAAGAAGTGAGTTACCTCTGCCATCTGACCTCTCAACTTTCCCCCTGAAGCTACACGATATCACTTAAAAATACACACCCACACCCACCCACACCCACACCCACACCCACACACACACACACACACACACATGCATTGTGTTTGTGTGTATGCATGTAACTCTCATCATTTAGCCTACTATAAGTGATTACATGTTCTATTCTATAACCAAAAATGATTTGAAATGAACGTGTTTTCATTTGCTCTTCTTGTTATTTGTGTCTCCCAGCATTTTACCGACAAAGCTTGGCGTGTTGCTGGGACAATATCTTGGAGCATTTGACTTCATGTCACAATTCAAAGGTCGTAGTAAGAAGATACAATGAGCCTGAAGAAAAAGCACTTATCAGTTAACTAATGGGCCATGAAAAGGTTCTTAACCACTAATAACGGATCAATGTAGTTTTAGGTGAATATGAATGGAATGAACTATAATGAAGGAATGAATATATCCCTAAGCCTTGTCCACATATTTCAGTTTTTGTACTAAAAAAGGAACCTCTTCCACAAATGCCTGGTAGACTTGCATTATGACATGTATTTAATGATAAGGATTTTCTCCTCGTAATGAAGTCTTTTTTTTTTAAATTTGTTGTATTTTTTACTTGTAGTGACTAATTGTTTTCAAAAGTAATTGTTTTTTTTTTATGTCTTTTGTATGCAAAGTACTTCCTATTCACTGACCATTAAGGTCTCATAAAATATCTTCATCAAACCATCCTTTCATCAAAGTGTCTAACTTACACATCCACACACACTGTGAGTGAGATAGATACCTGCCTTGTGTGAAACAGCCCTTGAAATTGTTTTGTCTAGCCTGTGCCCTTACAGAGTCATAATAGATGGGGTGGGGTGGAGGGGATTATACTGCTTCATGATGTGCGATCATTGCCTACTCCTGCAGGTGGCAAATCCCTCCATTTTAATCAGGCACAGAATGTATAACGAGAGAACATTAAGTTCAACACAGAGTTAGGTGGTTATTTCATTTCCAATTTAAAGTCATGCTTTTATGGCAGGAGGTTCTAAATCTTTCTATGGATTTTTCTGCACACAATTATACTAAATGATGACTTGGTGTACACAAGTATGGCAGGGGTAATATGTTTAAGTAGTAGACCTGTGTGAATGCTGTGCAATCCTTAGTATGACTATTGATACTATTTCAAACGCAAAGAGGTGGACTTGCGTTTACCCCCATAGCAGGAGCAGTGGTTTGCTAAATAACTGCAGCACCATCTAGTGTCTACATTGTGAACTGTAGCAGTTGGATGCTACTGCAGCATATCACTCATGCCTCCCAGATTACCTTCAGTCTTGTAATTCTGTTCTAATCATATGGGTTTGCCAAATATGGCCATTTTGGAGATTTCCCCAGAAAGAATAACTCAATGTTTTGTATTACTATGTTTGACTACATAATGGACCTCACACATGCTTGTCATAGACCATGCCACGTTAGACCCGTTTGCAACAAAGGTCACATCCCTGGATTTAGGAAGTGTATACATGAAAATGTTCAATAAATCAATTTTGAATCGTAATTGTAAAAAATTGTAAAATCTATTTTTTACGTCAACTAGGGTAATTATGGTACTTATGTTTGTAAGAATAGTTTTTTGTCTCAGAGATAAACATTATATTTTTTCAGGCCTTATTTATTTTACAGAAAGTAAAATCTGGATTTTATTTTTGGGCAAAATCGAACAGCCCTTGCGTTTTTCATCTTAAGGAAGACAAAACAGTATATATTGTAATTCAATATTTTGGGAGTGTACTTCAAAGGTCAGAGCCACTGTATATAAAAATACTTTAGATGTTATATTTTACATCTTTACATGGTAACAGTTTTTTCAAAGTTTTAAGGAATGATCTACCAGTTTAACAATGTAGTGTATTTGACAAGCTGAACTTCAAGCCATATTTAAGGTCATAATATTTTAAGTGTGATGTATTCCCATGTAATACTTAGATAGATAGATAATGAGAAATAGATTCAAACATGTTCAAAGTCAACAAAACAAGTACAAGTTGACATGTTCCATATAGTTTATTAAGGTCTTCAGCAAAGCCACCAATATGGTGATGTGTTGGCACAACAAGGCCGCATCTGGTACCAGTTCCTCCTTTATTCCCGCGGACTATACAGGGTTAGACATTTAATACACAATACTTCAGTGGTACTGCATTTTTCAGTGAGAACCCCCTAGTCGCCTCAATTTCAAGGCGACAATCCATAGCGATGCATCTGAATAATATATAAACCACAACAAACACACACAGGTTGTTGTATCAGCAACATACACTTCTTTACCACACTCTTTACAGTCAGTACAAGCTTTTTTGACCATCAAAACACCCCTTCACAGGGCATGGGTCAAATCAACTATCCATGATACAACTATGCAAAGTCATTTTAGAAGGTGACACACATGCCCATGTCATATCCACAGCATTCCCACTGGTTTGTGTTAAAGATGGTCCACAGGCCCAACCAGAAACAGGGTCTGAACTGTGCTTTCAGTGAAATGTGTCCTCAGTCACAGCCACTCAGTCACAGAGAGTTGCTGAGGAGTGCTCAGGTAGATGCTGCTGTGTGGCTGCAGCAGCCTGGTTCTTCCTGTAGGGTTTCTTCATTCTCAGTAGGGTTTCCCACCCAGGGCAGCAAGGATCTCCTCCCGTTCCGCTGCTGTCGGCATGTCTGGCTTCGTACCTTCTCGCCGACGCTGAATCATGACATTGTGCTGGGAGTGGACAAATTAAAATGCACATCCACCATGAATACATACAAAAGCATTCAAGCATACATAAAAACATTATGTGCAAATATGTGTATATACACACATAAATACACACACACACACACACACACACACACACACACACACACACACACACACACACACACACACACACACACTCATACTTATTATTACAGTTGTGCTGTAAGTTGTACTAACAGACCATCTGTGGATAGTTTTGTGTAGTGTTCTTTCAGTAGGTATAATGTTTTAATAACAAGTTAACGCTGCACTGTATAAGAGTAGCCTAAAAAAGGGAGTTGGAAAATGTGACGACATTTGTCTAATAATTTCTATCTCTGTAATGCAGGTTGTTTGTTCAACACTACAACTAGTAGAAACACCCATGTGTGTCAATTAATGATGAATAGGTACATGTCTTTTCTGTAAGAAGCTTCAATAACTAATTATTAACTCAGACTAAACTGACAGAGCTTACCGGAGCAATTCCAAATAAGAGCCATGGGCATGTTTAAAGTGAGTGGGAACATAAACTACAGCTAGTTATTAAGATACTGGAGAAACGTCTCAGGGACAGGGGCATATTTGCGTTGCTGCGTTGCTGCGTTGCTTTTTAACAAAGGTCTGTAAATGTTTGGGAACTCAGGAGATCCATGACTGGAGTTTTGAGAATGAAATGTATTAAGCTGCTTGCCAGTCTGGGGTCTCAGTAATCTTGGTTTTTCATTTCACAATGCACCTAATGTGACAGGTCTGGACTGGAGGCTGGCCATTTTAGCACCTGAGGGGTGAGCAAGTTTACTGGCTTACCCAGGTAACTTCAGGAGTATCCACTGATCTCCAAACAACACACTGCTTAGTGCAGTGTTCTTTTAGAGCGGTTATCAGTGGTTACTCCCAAAGTAACCCGGGTTAGCCAGTTGCCTTGCTTTGTGGCACTGCCCTCTAGACTCTAGCTATGTTTATGGCTCTTTGTGGATGCTCTCCAACATGACTTACAATGACACATTAAACATTACATTTACAAATCAAAAGCCATAAGGCTTAAATCAAATTATGAGCACTGAGAGGCACTGATGAACCTTCGAAGATTCATCTCCACTTGGCACTCATTTTAGTCAGTCTGCTCCTTTTTTCCATTATATGCAACTAAGAGATATTCGTACTGTGAGCAAGAGATTACAAAATCTAATGTAATTCCGCTCTTAAATGGTTCATGCATTTACCTGTCTACTTTATGTCCAACGCGGAATATCTACAATCATTATTATAATCTTTGCTTTGCTTTTTGCTGCAGGTCCACAATTTTGCTGGTTCCCTTAATGACTTCACAATCAAAGTAGCAAAACAATAAGACTATAAATCACAGGAAAGCAACACATGTTTAATTTCATGGAGGGTGTCTGGCAGAGCCTCAGTGGTAGACTAATCAATACTCACCCAGTACTTTCTGCACTCCTTGTATCTCAGGAAGTAGAAACTGCACATGGACTTGTCATAGTTGTTTCTGTTCAGGCAGTTCTGGGAGCCATCACTTTCCTGAAGATACCAACAATCACAAAAATATGTTAACACATACATAAAACTATACGTATGTCTACTATACGTCATAACATAGCCTAATTTGCAAGCTACATATTGATACAACTACACATCACTATTTATGCATCATAGCATTTTATTTGCTTAGTTGAATTTCACTACCATGTCTGGGTAAAACGTTGAATAAAATCAAATAAAATGATGGCTGTGTAGGCATGTTACATGTCTTAATGTTGCATAATGGCTGTGTAGGTTCTGTTGCCTGTCTATCTTGATTTTGTGTTGCGTTCTGGTTTTTCACTCTCAATTGCCGTACTTCTGTCAGTGCACTTTGACGCAGTATTTTGTGAATTTCAACAGGATGGTGCAGTCTCAAATCTAGCACCAACATCATGCACTTAAGTGTGACCATTGAGGGCGAAAAGTGTCTATTATTCCACGCTCGACTTTTTGACCATTATGACAGCACCATCCGGGTACCTGCCGCACACTTCATGTTGTCTTAATTATCAATGCCATCGTGCACTCAAAATAGGAATTGTACAGAAGAATGCCAACTGTTCTCTCACGTTCTAGATAGATAGATAGATAGATACTTTATTGATCCCCAAGGGGAAATTCAAGAAACGACAACTTTTCTCTTGATGAGTTCCGGAGAGGTTCTCTCACTAAACAAAAGGTTAGCCAGCATCAATTCCTCTTTCTTCCAATCGGAAATCCAAATCAAGTATACTTTAGTGTATACTTATGTGTAGAAATTCCCCTTTTCTCAATTTTCAACATATTGGAGACCCTTTTAGCGCCAAGGGATTACCCAATTCATCTACAACTGACAAAAAGGTCATGCTCCTACCTGTGACGATGTTATACTAGAATACTAAGTGTACTGGGCACACAGTGCCAGAAGCTCCATTGTCTGTAAAGGAACTTCATGATGTTGCTTAAGCATAAACGTTCCCCTCTGGGGAGAGTTTTGGTTGGTCCTTTCTGGGCTGGTCCAGTTCTGTTGAGGAGGACCTGTTCCTGCATGCAACGCTTATTCTAAGCTAACCGAATTGCAATAATTAGTTACAGATGACTCCATCTCCTTTCCTGATCACAGATTCACCCAAATCATACATCACCTTTCACCTTTTTTTATTCTCAATGAGGCGTTTACTTAAGTAACCTCACAGTAGGTTAGGGATATGGAACATCTTCAGTATTAATATAGTTGGATTGAATAACATATCTACTTTATATTTTAAAAACATATAGAAAATCTCTGGTGCTGCATACTTCGTTACCTCAATGCAGGGATTGTTATCTTGGTTGCGGACTTTTCGAGCATTGGCGTTCATCGTCTTGCAGGCAGCATCAGCGTCCAGACGAATGGAGAGGCGGGGTAGAAAGGGGTTAACGCAGAGGCCAACTGAATACGTTCTGTGGGTCATTGAGAAGTGAACAACGTTATTACACATGCAAAAGTTACGTCAGGGGAAAACATCACTTGAGGTCGGATAGCAAACGAAATAACAACACTTGGACGCTACACTCTTGCCTACTCCCAACCCAGCTGATGTGATATACCAGACTCCATACATTCACATTAAGTGTCTGGACAACAATCTACAATGTGCTACAAATGTTGCACAATAGTTAACCTACCATTAGCGCTTGCTAACATTTGAGCTACAACGTAATCACAGAGCAGGGCTAACCCTCTCGTTTTACACTTCTCCACTGATCAGCTATATGGAATTTAGAACAAAACCCGACTGCAATTAATTCAGTGATTCACCAAAGTCGCCTCGTCAATTAATCGTCAGTGCACAGCACAGCAAAATAACTCTGACCTTCAGCTATCTTGCTAACACAGTGCACTATGCAGTTGTTACTTAAGGATAGCAGCTATATTAGCAAGGGCAATGCAGCTAACTTGCTCTGACAGAGCTAACATTGACATAACGTTAAGAAGCAATAATGTTCTACTTAATTTTAACATTTTACATTATATATTCAACATATAGCTATCTCTGTAACAGTGGTGCTCAACTTTCAAACAGGCTGTCCCAATTGCATGCACATACCATTCAGACACCTAATAGCTGCTAGTTAGCCAACATATCAGTTCAGTTATGTTGCTCTATTTTGCAAAGCCCTTTATGCATTGCAAGCCTTTTCGTCCAATGTGCTACTGTAATTTGGGAAGAATTGGCTACGTAGTAATGTATTAACAATATATAAGATGTTAATACTAGAATGGTACCCACCTCGCATTGGCTGTGTCGCAGTCGTTAGCAGCAGGTCGTACTGTAGCATTTCTCTACCCCTCATGTCCGATCAAACGTCATTCTAAACACTACACAACTGAACTTGGGTACGCCTACCTGATGACCGACAGCAGCTAGTCTACCAACCCTCGTGTGCGTTCTGTAAGAGAAAGTTGCGGCACACAATCGACTGACATGTCCAAGTACCAATAGAAAGGCTTACAGCAGTATGTTAGCCCACCTATTGTTATAAATGAAAGTAAAAGGGAGTCAATGCGATTGACAGAATCGCCAACGAGTCCTAAAATTGAACATTTTAAAAAGGGACCATCGGTGACAGTAAAATATAAAAATGACAGGGCGTTTCACAAATCAAAAGTAAGAGGAGGGCGGGACTGCCTGTGGGCGTGGCCAAACTGTATGTTTGGCTGCACCGCAGCGCATACACACAATGGCTGCTGGAAAGAGGGGAAAGCAAACAATTTTCAGGCCCGCCGAGTCCAGCAAAAAATATGAGAAAAAAATTATTAAAAATTCGGAAAATAGTTGAAACTCAAGAAAAACACCGTAGAAAGGATGTTAACGCTTCTGCGGTGAGTTTGACGTGTGTTAACTAAATTGTTACTGTCTTCTTGAATTAAAATATCGGGGTTATTCAAATTATGAGAGAGGGGTGAGCTAGGGAAAAAAGTTTGTGTTAATCAGCGCCCAGTTTAGGACCAGAGAGAAAAGCAGCGGAAGACATAAATATAAAGAAAATTAAAATAAATTGTGTCATTAGTTTGTGTCAAGTCACGTTGCATGCAAACGAATGTCAACACTCGGGGGAAGCGACTGAGTCGTGAAAAGTTGAAGAAAAGTTTTTAAATCTTGCTTAGTTTAAGTTTTTATCTGAATATAATAACAACCGCGCTACGAGGGTAGCCGAAGCAAACGCACGCGCATTTTAATGCTATAAAAATGATTATAAAATGCATGCTGTGAACACGCCGCTTTAATTTTGACATGTATGTGCACGCGAAATGACTGTAAACATGCTGTTATCGATGGTAGCAGGTTTGCATGTTCGAAAAGTGCATTTAAAGATAAAAACGTTAGTGCATTAAAATTTTAATTAAAACCATAAGAGGTTATCACACGAATTATTGTCATCGGTATTGTAGTAAGCTAGACTGTGGAAGAGTTGATAGGCTAAAAGAGGTGCGATGTAGCTAAAACGCCAGAAGTAGGCTATCGAAGTGGAGAAGTTGCTTGTCAATATCATAAACAACCAAAATGGAGGGAGACGTGTAGGGAAACTAATTAGGCAATGTTAAACATTCGCTGTCGACACAGCTCATCAGTCTAAGCTTCCCTGTCAAAGAGTCCTTTAACTTTACACCAATGGACATATAGTGAGGTCTGAAATTGCTGGTGTTTGCGTTCTAATTCGGTTCCTTCATGACGCGGGCTTGTGGCGTTCTTGTATAGGTTGCGCCGTTGAATATTGGTCGGTAAATAACCATTTGTCATGCAGGGTTGCAAGAGAAGTACTTTCTGATTGACACTTTTTCACAATGAGCAAATGTATAGCCATGTAGGTTACAGTCAGCATCACACCGCCATCGCTTAGTGCACGCTTTCAGGGATGCAAGAATCTGGTGAGAGATAGCATGCTCTCTTATGCGCGAGATCAATCAGAATCCTTGGCTATTTTGGAAAGCAGATCACTGATGTTGAGTGACAATCTCTGAATGAAATCTGTGAGTTAGCCTATAGATTGGTAGTTGGCAAAAGGATTCCCGATGGTTTGCCATGGATTTTTTCGTGGCATCCCAAGATCCTGTCTTGTAAACGTTTCTTGTGCAACTTCATGTTTTCTGATGAAAATAGTTCTCTTAATTATAAGAAGATTTAATTAGAATTATGTGGCCAATGGAAATTCTCAAGAAATGCATTAAGATGAAAGTATGTGCCTTCTTCTGTCTTGCACCAGCTTATTATTTGTAGCTATTAAGTTTAGGCTATTGTCCCGACTTCTCCATATGCTTAGGGTATAGCAGGGTAGCTGTAGGTCTGAAGGAGTAATGAGACCTATGGTTTCTTAAAGAGACAGAGGCACCTATCTCTCACCTTCTGCTCTAAGAGATTAATAGTCTGTAGTCTTTGCTCACTGACTGTGAAGTTCCACTTTCATTTCAAAGTTCCATCTAGGCAATTTGAATCTCTATTTTATGTCTGAGGCTGTAGTTTTTGTTAATGAGAATTTATCTGTATAGAAAACAAGTCAGGTTGACATATTGACATTGATTGTTGAAATAAAAGATAATTCAGAATGCAGGCTTGATTGTGGACTCTGTAAATAGTTTCTGCATTAAAAATGTTGAATGCTTAGATTGTTATGGAAGTTATTTGTAAATCAGGTGTGACAAATAAGATTTGTTGTGACTAAAATTAATAATTGTATTGGTTGTCTTTGTTTGTATGCTTTTCAAATATACAAGAGAATAAATAGCCTATATATATAATTAATTCCATGATATATGCTGAAACAATTTCAAGTTTTTGCTGTTGATTATGTTGTGAAGAACATTTTCTGGTCTTTTCTTAGATGGCAAGGATATAGGATTACATTATATATTGTGTTTGAAAGCTGTACCTTTTGCCCAGGCATGGCAAACCTTTTATTTGCCATTTATTTATGGTATAGTTATTTACATGTACCTTGTCTGATATCTTGTTTAGTATTGATGGTTCACAATTAAATATGTCTTTTTATTGATTGGGCTCAGTAGCAGTGCAGTATTAGTTTTGAGAGAGCGTCATGGTTACATAATTGGTGCCTCATCATCCCAAAACCATATTCTGTGAGATACATGCTGTTGTTGCAGAGCTGTGTGTTCAGATGTTTAAAGAGTTCAGTGTTCAGTGTTGTTTTGTGTTTGTTTTGTTTTGCTTTTTTCAGGGTGAAAGGCACACGAAAAAATGTTCTTTAGACGTTGCATTAGAAACTTGCATGCTATTTTAGAAATATGTAGCCTACACTAATGATCTGGAGCTATTTTCCTTGTTTTAATAAAACATTTATAATATCAATATAATCTCTAAATAATCAGACTAATGCAAATATTATTGCTTTACAGCATATAATATTTTTAGGATTTAATAGGCTAATAAATTCAAAGCTTACTTGCGAGACCTGCCTGAAACAGTTTGTTTAGAGAAATCCTCTTATACAGCATCCATCAGTATCATACATTCACAAAGTACAATTTTGGACTACAAATTCATGTATAAACAGATTCATATATAGCCTATTTGCAAATACAACCCCATTTCCAAAAAAATGTAAATGAAAACAGAATGTTAATCTTCAAATGCCGTAAACCCATATTTAGTTGCAGAAAGAACATAGAAAACATGTACTGATGTATTTGACGATTTGTACTGATATATTTGACTATTTTATGAAGAAATACTGATATATTTGACTATTTTATGAAGAAAGGACACAGCAGAAAGGACAGACAACATATAAAATATTAAAACATCTTTGACTATGATATGAAAATCACACGCTAATTTCAAATTCAGTGCCAGCAACATGTCTCAAAAAAGTTGAGATGGGGCAGCAAAAGGCTGGAAAAAATACATTGAGGAACATTTCACAACTAATTAGGTTGAATGCAGCGTGTGTGGGCAAGTCCAATAATATATAAGAATTAATGCTACTCAATGTGAAATTATGAAGAATTTTAGGATTTCATCATCTATATTACATAATGAATATCATTAGAATATTCAGAGAATCCAGAGACATGTTTGTAAAGGGACAGGGCTGAAAAACAATATTAGATGGCTGTGATCTTCAGGGCCTCAGATGGCACTGCATTTAAAACAACCTTGTTTCTGTTTTTTTTTTTTTAACTCTGGTGGTTATCACTGTGTCAAGATTTGAGATCTATGGACACAGATTGATGCTCCATCCACAAATGCTGGTTAAAACTCTATGCAAAGAAGAAACCATATTTTGACATGACCCAGAAATGCTGCTGTCTTAACGGGGCCTGGGCTAATACAAGATGGAACTGAGGCAAAGTGGAAAACTGTCCTGTGGTTAGACCAATCAAATGTGTAATTCCTTTTGAAAATCATGGACTCCGCATCCTCCGGTCTAAAGTGGAGAGGACCATCCAACTTGTTTTTAGTGCATAGTTCAAAAGCCAGCATCTATGATGGTATGGGTGTGTTAGTGCCTATGGCATGGGCAGCTTGCACATCTGGAAAGGGACAATCAATTCTGAATGATATAGAGGTTTTGAGAAACAGCTGTGGCTTTTTCCAGGAAGACCACTGGAAATACAATTGTATTATACACATATTACAACAGTATAGCTCCATAGGAGAGGAGTCCAGGTGCTAAAATGTCCTGCCTGCAGTACAGACCTGTCACATTGAGTGTATCAAGGAATGAAAAACACAATTATGAAGACCCCAGACTGTTGAGCACCTGACATCCTATATCTGGCAAAAATGTCAATGTGATTTCATCCTCAAAACTCCAGCAAATGGTCTCCTCAGTGTCCAAACTTTTACATATTGTTGGAGAAGACAACCATTGAGATATTGTCTTTGCATTTATATAATGATATGGTTAACATTTGAAAATCCTACCATTCCATCTTTACCTACATTTTACACATCGTCCCAACTTTTTTGGAAACTGGGTTTGTTCTTACATTTTGTCCATAGTTCAAAAGCCATTACTACTAGTCTATCAGAATTTAAACTAATAAAATATATATTCAACAGTTTACTGAAATGTCATAAAGCTTAAAACTATCCAAAATTTAGACTCAAACATTAGCATTTCTATTATGTTAAAATAAACTTAGTAAACACTATTCAAGTAGAGCTCAATAACCAAAATATGTGCACCACTGTCAAAATGGTTACTAGGCCCGGCATCTGGTGACTTCACCATTATTCTGTTTACTAAAACTTCAACTCTATCACTGATTACGTCACAGTGATTCCCATCAGCCAGTTCCAGTGTATGGGGGGATAACTGTTATCCAAGCTTTCCCGACATTCGTATGATTCAACATTAACCCAGAAACTCACCTACAGCTGGTTCAGATCGATGATTCACTGGTGTCTGTGATGTTTTTATATGCGTTCTGTCCTTATGATTATTGTTTTTCATCACATTCCTGTGGCCACAAAATGAAAGGAAGGAGTTAGGGACCAGTTAGGGTCATAATTCTCAAAGTAATTCTTACTCTTCCTCCTCTCTGTTCCACTTTGAGCCTGTTGATTTCCTGTCCCCTAGTTGTATCCATGTCCACTGTGTGTGCATCTCCTCTGACTCCTCTCTGTCTGTTTGTCCCCTTCCTCACTTTAGGTGGTTGGCTCCCTGTGGTGTTGAGAGTTTAGGGTCACTTACACTCTCAGCATTGGGGCACAGTGCATGCGACCACCCGGCCAGCCTGCCCTAAGTTGCCATGGCCACAGTCACCCCTGGCGACTGCCCTCACGCCACAGACCGAGCCAGGGTGAGGAAGAGGAGGGTGGAGGGTAAAGGGAGGAAGAACTTTCTATGCCAGTTGTGTGAGAAAGCCTTCAACAGCGTGGAGAAGCTCAAGGTGCACTCATACTCACACACTGGCGAGCGACCCTACAGCTGCACTCACACCGACTGCACCAAGGCCTTTGTGTCCAAGTACAAACTGTTACGGTACGATTGAAAGTATACGCATCTACATATTTGTGTAAATATTGTGACAGTAGAGTATAGCATGATGCCCCTAGACTTCTGGAGTGTTCCAGAGATTCTTACATCTGAGACAAACTTGTCCTCTACTTCTTTACTCATTCACATTTGTTTATTTTCATGTTTTTGGATTAAAAATAACAGTTATCATGATAATACTTCTTTGGGAATTCAGCCCATGTCAGTCATTTGTCACAATTAACAAAACTGCAGTCCAAAATACTTGAAAACATGGAGTGCAGTCTTGAGGTCACTGAGTTTATACTGGGGTCATTGAGTTCATTGTTTATATCCCAAGGCACATGGCCACACACTCACCAGAGAAGACCCACAAGTGCACTTACTGTGAGAAGATGTTCCACCGCAAGGACCACCTGAAGAACCACCTACACACCCACGACCCCAACAAGGAGGCCTTCACCTGCGACGAGTGCGGCAAGAGCTACAACACCAAGCTGGGCTTCAAGCGCCACCTGGCCCTGCACGCGGCCCACAGCGGCGACTTGACCTGCCAGGTGTGCCTCCAGCCGTACCCCAACACGGCCCTGCTGCTAGAGCACCTGCGCGGCCACGCCGGCAAGAGCTCCTCGGCCGCCAAGGAGAAGCGGCACCAGTGCGAGCACTGCGAGCGCCGCTTCTACACGCGCAAGGACGTGCGCCGCCACATGGTGGTGCACACGGGCCGCAAGGACTTCCTGTGCCAGTACTGCGCCCAGCGCTTCGGCCGCAAGGACCACCTGACGCGCCACGTCAAGAAGAGCCACGCCCCCGAGCTGCTGCTGGCCGTCAAGGCCGAGCCGGTGGAGCTGGAGCCCATCGCCTGCCAGCTGCCGGCTGCCCCCTGCGAGATGGGCGGTGGCGCCGTGAAGGACGAGCTGTCCGTCCTCAGCGGCGGCGTGTTTGGCCCCTCCCCCCCATTGACGCTGCGCTACCCGCTGGGCACCGCCTCCTACTCACCTCCCCCGCCCCTTAGGGCGGAGCTAGAGACCTACCTGCTGGAGCTGCAGGGCCACTTACCCTCTGAGCCCGCCCACTCAGAGGACCTGTCCTTGCCCAAGATTAGCAGCGCTGCCGCGGCCACCAGCGACTCCCTTGGCTCGTCGTCGCTGGAGTTCTCCCAGCTCTTCAACTTCCTGCCCCTCAACGGTCCCTGCTACAGTCAGGCAGCTGGGGCAGCGCTCGGGCTCTCCTACCCCGCAGAGGAGGGGCTGTCCCAGGATCCCAGCGCGGAGCCTGTCAGTCCCCTACACACTCTCTCCTCTACTTACACCCCGGGTCTCAGCACCCATGCACATACACACTCGGCCAGCCTGAGCACAACCACCACCCTGCCT